>NW_015094508.1:9548073-9565811 GCF_001431845.1 Calidris pugnax | reverse complement strand
GGGGGGTGGGGTTTCTCCTGAGGCGCGGAGGGGGGCTTCTCGCTCGCAGGGCTTCCCCGTGGCCCGGCGGGGAGGAGCGGGGCTAGGGTCGCCGGTGGAGCCGCCTCTCCCCCCGCGCACACCCGGCCCCGCGCTGGGGGGTCGGGCCCAGGCGAGCTGAGGTGACGGCGGCCCCGCGGAGCCCATGGCGGTGGAGGAAGGGGGCTGAGGCGGCGGAGGGGCGGGGAACCTTCTGGAAGGCGGCGGCCCGGTCATTTCTAAAGGTCATTTCTAAAGACTCAGGTGGTGCCCAAAATAAAAAAAAAAAAAAAAAGCGGCTTCCACCTGAAGTGTCTAATTTAAAACATTAACCCCGAGGGCTTTCCCTTTCGCCTGCTGCCTCCCTGTTTTCCTGGGCCTTATGCCCAAGGGTGGCTGCACCAAGGGGGAGAGACAAGGCCTGGCACCTCAGGGTGCTCCATGGCCACACCGGGAGCTGGAGCTGTTCACCTGCCCGCAGCCGGCATGGGGTCAGCGCCACGACGCTGCAAAAACCTCACGGAAAGAACAGGCGTTGAAAGAAGGTGGCTGCGGGGAGGTCGAGGCCGCAGATGGGACCTGACGTCAAACCGCAGGTGCTACCACCTCACAGAAGACACGAACGACTTCTGAGGCCTGATGAGATGCAGACCTTTCCAAGGGCGAGCTGGTGGATGGCAGTGGCAGAGAGGGGTAGCGATTAGTTTGTGTGGCGGGATTCGCACTGCTATCTTGCAGCATCCGTGTTTTTAAAAGCTCAGAAGGTGTATGGTGTCATTCTGGTTTGCCCATCCCAGCTGACTCAGCGGATTGCTAGTTATTCTCATCAGCTGCCACTGCAACTTGCTGCAAATCTCTGTTCTCACAAGCCTTCGTCTCCAGTCTGCACCCCTACTGTATATCTGTGCCCTTAAGTGCCTTCTGTGCATATGTATGTAGCTACACACACTGGGCGTATTCTATACATACACATACCATACGTACAAAATCCAACAGATTGAATTTTACAAATTTTTTGCAATTTATCTTCTTGTCTCTTAAGCAAAATTCCCTTTTGAGTGAAACCATTAGCCTGATTTAAACCCAGATTTTTCTACACACAGGTATCAATCCCTGGATTATTGGGGCTTTTTTTAGTCATATACATTCTAGCACAGCATTTGCACACTTAGATGCTCTTGCCGCACGTGACATGAAACAATAACACTCCCAGCCACCCACATGAGTGCCAAATCATACTCAGCCCTAGAAAAAACAGTTAAAACTTACTTCTCAAAAGGATTCCAGCTCTTGGCCCTGTGTCTGAGCTTGGCCCACAAAGTGGGCAGCAGCACTGTGATGGGTTTTGCAGAGGCAAAGTGTGACAGAGTGGAGAGCTGCAGATGCAGCTACTGCTCGTGAGGTTTTTGTACTGTTTCAATGGGATACCTGTACTTCGCAATCTTTGTTACTCCTGTTTTGAAAAGCTTTTCTTCAAAGGGATGGCTATGCACAGAATTGAAAAATCATATGGAGACTATACTTGCTTCTTTCCTGCTCATTAAGCACATCACTCATTTCAGATACCCTTTTTTTTCAATTACAGGGAATGAGTAATTTCCACAGAAGCCGATAGGACTCAAACAGGTTGATCTATAAGAGAAATTAGTGGAAATCTAGCAACATTTTCTTAATCAGATAATCACATGCTATTCCTGGTCATGGTGGCAGTTGTTTTTTGAAAGAACGGAAGAGAAATAAATGTAAGGGAGAAAACAGAAAAACAGAGTCTTTCCCATATATATATTATTCGAAACAGGTGATTTTTCTTCAGAACGTCAGACATGTTACAAATACGTCCTGCCACATCAACAAGATTAAACCACAGTTGGCCTTTTGCTGAAAAATGACTGAAAAAAACTGTGTCAAAAATGGTTTGCTGCAACCAGGCTAATCTGTCCACAGAGAGCTCCATAAAGCCAGGACTAAATGCCTTATTTTTCAGAACTGGCTTGTTGTTGTCAACACTCTGCCAGACGCAGTAAGAAAGGTGCAAATACAGACCAGCTATCAGATTTGTCAGTGAAAACAGCTGCTACAACACCAAATGGCATGTTGTGACAGGACTCCTATCATTCATGCCACCTATGTAGTGAGGTGAAAATCCAGTGAAAGCAAAACTGAGAAATTAAGTCAAATCTAGGCCAGACCTGAAAAGACATAATCAAATCCTGCTTGCTGACGTGGTTGTTTCAATCCCAGACCGCACAGTCAAACCAAAACCAGCAACTGAGATGCAAGTGAAATGGAACCCCCTTTTCTACTCATAAAAATCACTTTTTTAAAATGGTTAGGCTTCATCCATACTGGCCAACTACAGAACCTTAGAAAACAATTTTGCCTGAATTCCCTTTACATTAAATATATCCTGTTTATATTAAATATATCCTTACTCAGGGTGGTGAGGCACAGGTTGCCCAGAGAAGCTGTGGATGCCCCATCCCTGGAAGTGTTCAAGGCCAGGCTGGATGGGGCTCTGAGCAACCTGGTCTGGTGGGAGGTGTCCCTGCCCAGGGCAGGGGGATTGGAACTCAATGACCTTGAAGGGCCCTTCCAACCCTAACCATTCTATGATTCTATGAAAATTAAAAGTTACTGTGAGATCTCTGAATCTAAACTTACAAAAAACAATTTTGATTGTGTTACTTTTTTAAATGGGATAAGGATTCTGTTTATCTAGGATGTTGATTCTAGTAAAGATCACCAGTGTAACAGCAAAGCCTGCCAGAAAAGAATATCTACACTATACAAAGTGCTTTGCCTCTGCACTTGTGAGAGTAAGTAAAATCCCAATGATTGTGATATTTATAAGCATATTCTGAGACCATCTGAAAAGATTATAAAGCTGACCCTTCTTGTTAGTGTATTAAAAAATATGTAATGGTTTTGTGAGTCTAATACGAAGATATTAGAACATTATTGCCCTGGCCAATACCTACGTATACAAAGTTACTACATATATTGTACCAGGATGGGATATCAATATATTAAAAAGTAAAAGTCAAGGAATTTTGAAGTTAGAAGCCAGAATATATATTTTTTTTTTCTGGAACTAGTAGCCAGGATATTTCCTCAAGTGTAATTTTTCAGCTGGGTAGTTTTGATACATCCAACTAGCAGACACATGCACAGTTACAACCACTGATCCATGTTCTTTGCCTGAGGAGTAGTCTGGAAATTCCATTCCCATTTACAGGAGTGATGGTCTACACAGTCAGTTGTGCTAACATTTCCACCTGACAGGAGAGCCTGATATTTATTCTCAGGTACATATTTGCAAAATATTAGCAACGAGCCATGTTTTTGCATTACAGGAGCTTCTGTAATTGCAGGAAGTGGAAATTGCAGTCTTAAAATTTGGCCAAGTAAGCATAGTGGCCATGTAAGCATCATGAATAACATTCCCTTCATGGGGAAAGCCTTTAGAGAAAATACAGTAAGCAGAACCTTTTTTCTCCCCCTCCCCCTTTAAAGAGCAATTCCTGTTTCCAGCCTCAGCTAACAGAATAGATTGTGTAGAGAAGGAATTAACACTATCTCCTGAATCCTTATCCTCTACTAAACAACTTCACACGTTAAATGACTGATAATGAGAAGTGGGGAGCTATCTTTGCTATGAAACAGTTCATGCTTTAATTTAGTATGCGAGTTACATAGATTAAAGCCTTTTTTAATGAACCTGACTGCCATCTGGTAGCAGTCCACCCTCCAGCAACACAACACATAGCCAAGTCGGAGAACTGCAAGAGGCAGTCTTGTGTGACAGAGAAGTGGCTGGTTTGGACTTTACACGTTTTGTTTAAAGCTATGTTGCCACTGCAGCTAGGGATGTGATAATAGCATGAGCAGATACAGCTAAACCAGCTTTAATCTGACAGCCACGAAGCTGTGAGACCGCAGGCCTTAGCCTGGGACTTTACTAACCTGGGGTCATGCTCAGGTGGATGAAAGGCATACTTGCCTCCTTCTTTCCTGTTGGTACCCGCTAACTAAATATAGTGAGCTCAGGCATATCTGTATGTCTTGCACTCCTCCTCATTTGCAAAGCTGACTTAGAACACGCTGGGGAAGCTCCCTGTACTGAAGTATTAATACTAGCTTCAAAATAACCTTGTCTAAGCACTGCCAGATGATGACATAATCAGTAACTCAGATGGTAATCTGCTGAAATACGGTAATACTGGGCTTTGTCACAGGGAATATTTGAGCTAGTGTTAACAAAGTCATTATTCTTCCTAGAATAAAGCTTATAAGGCACTTAATAGTTTTGTATTTACGATTTGTGAAACCATGACATTGTCATGAACTGTACACAACACAGAAAAATAATGTTCTAAGTGATTTTATTACATAACGGATAGAAATGTGCCTTAATAAACACAAGCTTGGAGTGATAAATATTGAATTGAGAGTTATTATCTAATAGATGAAAAACCATTGAAACAACTGAATCCAGTATTCTAAGTAAAGGTGTAAAGGTGCCTGGTCCAGTCCTGTTTTAATAAATGCTCTATACACAATCTATTTTGTTAAGTTCCAACATGTAGGTTGAATTCAACATGTAGAATTTTTCTAATCTCTCTAAGCCTCTGCTTCTGAGATTTATTGTAATTTTTTTTTGGTGGGGGCTGCTGCTGTTGTTTTAAAAAAAGGAAGTGAAGGAAAATAAAGATAATAGTAAAGATATGATTGCACATTACAGGATTGCATTTAAAGAAAAACATGAAGACATTTAAATAGGGAAAAACAGGACAGATTTTAAGTCAAGTCATAAGAGGGGTAGAAGGAAACACTGAGTAAAAGAAGAACAGGCATAAGGAGAAAAGAGTAAAATAGGGATTTTCTTTGTTTTGAGGGAATAAATTGAAGGAACGATTGAAATTGAACGATTTGAAATAAAGAGCGAGCAAACATTCAATTTTTAGCAAGATTCTCTGCTTTAACAGAAGCCTTTTCCACCCTCTGCAATTTGCTGAAGAAATGTAAAAAATGACATTAAATCTTGTGATATACCCGGCAGACTGTTTCTAGACATTTTGAGCCTTCCTGCCTTCCTCATGTTATTCCAGAGTAGTACGATCACACCACGTAGCGTTACTCCCTCTGCCTTCCTCTGCAGTGGGATTTGTAATCGGCCGATCACCAGATTGTCAGAGCATCTCACAGCCATTAATGGATTTGCCTTCGCAACGAGGCAGGCAGCGTGAGAGAGGAAGCCACAAGCACGGGTGTGATCGTAGACGACAGCTCAGAACTAATTCCAGGTGTGAGTCTCAGTGCAACGCTCCGTCCGCACAGCCAGCTTCTGGAGGCAGCCTGTGTTGCAGTCACAGGCTTTATAAGTGCTGCTGGCTGTAAAAAAAAAAAAAATCTCTGTCGTGCATTCGTGGCAGCACGGTTTTCCAGGACCGTGAAGTCCTGGTCAGGCTGCAGAACTCCCAGCTGTGCACTGAGCTCCGTGCTGCTGTTTTGACTAAATTGTCTAAGCTTTCCTCTGTGGTCAGACTTACACACGTGGACCCAAACAACTTAGCCTAAAAGCTGCAAAACGTGAAAATGTCTTTCAAGTCCCTTGGCTCTTTTTTTTTCTTGTTGGAAACATCACTCTACATTTTGCACCTTTTTCCCAATGAGAAGATTGAAAACTTTAGAGAACAGTTTTAAAACACTAAAGTGAAAAAGAGCCTGTGAGATAATACCTAGTTACATATTAACATACACAATTAACACCTGATTGTATTTACTACATTTTGAAATCCAGGTAAATCCTGTTAATCTTCACTAAGTTCATTTTAACAAACCACAGATACTTATGACATACAGTGCAGCCATTTTCTCAACGAAGGGAAGATGAAACTACCTCAGCAAACTGCTCTCAAAGTTAAGCATTTTGGGTGACAACATAATTGCAAATTTCAGTTTTTAACACACTTATACTCAATGTACAGCGGAATCTTTGGACCTTTTCTGTCCAAAAATTGTATGTCTTCTCTGCTACAATCTTCATTAGAGTTGATGGGTGATTTTTTTTGTTTTCTTCTTTTCTCAGAGACATAAACTTGCTGTGCCCTGCACCTGAGTTTCATGTCTGAATGTCACATCGGGATAGTGATCTCCTGCACTTTGATGTGCAAGACTTTTTTTGCATATATGAGAAAAGGGCAACCAAATCTTTAAAATGAATCATTGTTGTTTCAGAAATAAATCCACCTGGGACAAAGAGATTAAAAGAAAATAAAAAGACATTTTGGAGGCATGAAAGCTGAATGTGTGCTTTTGCACATTAAATGTTAACGGGGTAGATGATGGAAAATGCACATCTATGGGATGTTTTGCATAATATTGATCTATTTTTAAGTATTTTTGAAAGACTCTAAAACCCAAGCTTGACTTATCTGTTCAGCTGACATTCAAGTAAAGCTAATTTTTCTGCTTAAATCTATTATTGCAGCAGCCCATTCATTTGTTCTCAGACAAGTAGTTGAATAGCTCTGTATTGTATCAACTGGAAAACAAGCAGACTGCAAATAAAAAAGGAAAATTATACAGGTTATTTTTCAGTCTGTTGGGTTCCTTGATTATTTCACCTGTGTCTGCGCAGACAACTTGATAGTACATTGCAGGGAATAGCGAGAGGAAAAAAATGAGTGATGGGGTTCAGGAACTACATAAACTGATTTTTTGCTCAGAAATACATGTTGAGCTGTAGCCTATGTCCCATTTAAATCTATGGAACCTAAATACATACCTCAAATTTTCTGAAATGAGGCTTAAAATAGTTAAGTAATAGGCAATAAAAAAGAGGAATGGTGACTTTTTTAACCAACTGGAGTTGAAATTTGGGGGTATCTCTCCACGGAGCATTTTAAAATGAAGCAGCATGAATCTGTGTACAAGTGTGTGAGGCAGACGTGGAGAAACTGTGCAGAACATGAGGGAGTCAAGTGGCCTTCTTTGACTGGGGTCCCAGCTATGGAGATAAAAATGTTCCCACTTGTTGCTAACACTTGTACAGGAAATGTAGATAGAAAGTCATTCAGCAAAATTTTTTTCAGATTAAGTACAGATAAGTTCAGATAAGTTCAGATTAAGGTGTTGCATATGCTTCTTTCAGGTGATCACACTATTTAGTGTGCATTATAGAGTTCAGATGGTAGGCATGACTGCTTTTAAATAAGGATCTAACTCATAGCTGTTTCATACCATTAATGACTCCAAAGGAAATTATACCACTAGTTTTAGGAACACTTTTTCAGAAACAATAACGAAAGTTTGCTTTAAAATGGAATTCATGTCCCTTTGCATAATCACTTTTCATTCCCCTTTTTAAACCTGAGACACTTATTCCAGAACATTGCAGTAGCAGTCAGCATCTTGAAATATTGCCTCTGGATGGCAGAATCTATCATCTTCTTGGGAGAAAGACGGATATTTTATGATGTATTTTAATTTTTTGGCTGAATGGAGTTGTTACTTTTCGTTAAAGAACTATAGCTATATTTTGATTTTATTCTATGAAATGTTATTCTTTAGAATACTGATATCAACATTTTTTTTATTTTGCAAAAGGAAACATGGCTGTAGTAGATGTTTTATAATGCAGCTCTGTGGGATTGAGCTGTACTTGGAAGGAAGGTCTATAGTACTGGCCTTGCATAGAACCATCAAAACCTACAGTTTTCAAAAATCAACGGTTATCAGTAAATTTACGTATACTATGAAGTAGAAATATATATTTATTTTAACAACCAATCTTCAAAGATATTCTTGGAATATCTGTGCTATTTTTGCAGCCTGTATTTTGTAGGCAAGACTAATACCATCTTTGGAGAAAAGAGCTGTCAAGGTAGACTAGCACGTATTTCAACGCACCAGGTCTTGCCACAAACACGTATTATTTGTTGAAGCAACAATAGCTCCTTTGAGTATCAACTCTGTGTTCCAGTGGATATGTTTAGACAATAGCATTTGTGGAACAGAATTGTGCCTTCCTTCTTTGAAACGTGTACTGTGCAGAACGAGGCTGTGCAGATCCTTTGCCTTCCTAGGGTCTTCCCCCGCTATGGCTTGTCATACTGCCACCTGTACCTCCAAAAGAACAAATAAGCCAAACAGGGAAATGTGGTGAGACATGGAACTCAAGGGAGTTCTTTCTTTCTCTTCTTGTGAGAATCAGCAGGAGCAAAGAAGTCACATTTTGGCTTCACAATATCCTACGGTGAAAATCTACGGCTGATAAGTAACATGTTTACATACATTTACAAGTAGCAGAAGCATGTGAGAACTAAGTGGTTTCACCACTTGACTATTGCTTTCCTGTGTGAAAGGCAAATGCATAGTATGAGTGTCAGCTGCTTGCTCTTTCTCTGAAAATAGTGTCTTGACTTGCAAAGACATAGATTGCTTTATGAATAATCCTTCTCTGCCCACCTTTTTTGATAGATTTTCAGAGTTGAAATGGGGAATTACAAGGTTCAAACAAGCCTTTTCATCTGGTAGGCTAAAAAGTTTTGAGATTCACAAAAAAAAAAAAATCAACACACTGGAGAAAAAAAAGTATTTCTGCAGCTGAAATGCTGAAATAGATCATACAGATTCCCATTTATTTAGGAAACAGAAAGGACAGCATGAAAAAAGCAGTTTTGCAGCAGGGAGAAGGAGGGAGGTTAGTTTGCCATTGCTGCTGCTTCTATTTGCTAAACTCCAATTAAAAAGAAACAAACCTTCCCAAAACTCTACTTTTGCTTTTTCCCTTTAAGAAGTGGGATTCAAAACCAGTAAGATTAATAATAAGAACACACAACAATAATGACAGTAATAGTATTCAAGACTCTTCCCCAAACAAATGTTGGTTTCTTTCTCACTGGCTGCCTCCAGTGTTCTGTTAGAGCTTTCTGCATCCCATTGATAACATTTAGTTAGTTCAGGCAGCCAGACTGTCCAACTGCTTTCTTATTTTCTTCTTCATTTCTTTCGCACTGACTTCTTCCTGGGCTTTCTCTTCTAGTTATCTTTGAAAAAAAAAAAAAATCAACACACTGGAGAAAAAAAAGTATTTCTGCAGCTGAAATGCTGAAATAGATCATACAGATTCCCATTTATTTAGGAAACAGAAAGGACAGCATGAAAAAAGCAGTTTTGCAGCAGGGAGAAGGAGGGAGGTTAGTTTGCCATTGCTGCTGCTTCTATTTGCTAAACTCCAATTAAAAAGAAACAAACCTTCCCAAAACTCTACTTTTGCTTTTTCCCTTTAAGAAGTGGGATTCAAAACCAGTAAGATTAATAATAAGAACACACAACAATAATGACAGTAATAGTATTCAAGACTCTTCCCCAAACAAATGTTGGTTTCTTTCTCACTGGCTGCCTCCAGTGTTCTGTTAGAGCTTTCTGCATCCCATTGATAACATTTAGTTAGTTCAGGCAGCCAGACTGTCCAACTGCTTTCTTATTTTCTTCTTCATTTCTTTCGCACTGACTTCTTCCTGGGCTTTCTCTTCTAGTTATCTTTGCAATCCTTCAGTTAAAGACCAATTAGTCAACGGTTCCTACAGTATGTCCACTAGGTAAACCCCTAGTGTATGGCTTACTTAATACAAGGGCAATCTTTAAGTGCTTGGTAATCCAGTAGTTACTTTTGTAATACATTCCTCAGTTACTTCCAGTTTCTTTAGCATAGTAATAAGTTATCTAGTGGCATAATTCACTCACTCAGATGTAATCCAACCTTGTTCATTATCATGAAGGTAAAAAAACCTTTTATTTTGATCATATTATCTGATAATGAGGCTACCTTATTTATTTTATTGCCTGCCATCTTAATTTTTTATCTGGTTTAGAATTAGTTCAATTTGGTATCAAATTTACATTTTCAGTTGCAGAAATTAATTTAAAATACTGCACAGGGAAAGAATAATGAATTAGATTGGCAATTTTATGGTAGTATTTTAAATATTTGGGAATAATTTTTAATGTTTAGTATCAACTAAAACTTCATGCATGTGGCCACAGCAGTATCATTAATTCAGAATATCGTCATAATGGTGATAAAATCAAGACATTCCTGGTACAAAAAAGTCTGCTCCTACACAAGATGGAACTGAATCTTCTTAACTGTGAGCTGATTAAGGTCTATGATAAAAAACACAAAATTTTTCAATTTTTTTAATGGAAAGCAAGAGTCATAGAGCTGTACAAACCTGCCTAAGCACTATAGCTTGGATTTGATGTGGAAGTTTTGAAGAAGACATACCCTGATGGTTTTAGTATTTCAAGTGAAAACTCTCCAATAAGAACTACTGGCTCTTTCAGTGGTTCCTGTCATTTTCTCCAAAGTCCCAGAAGCAAGTCCAGAAAATTCCTTGTTGCAACTCTTCCCTGGCAGGTTTCTGCTAGGAAGTACCTTAAGATATTTGGGACTGTGTTAGGCTGCCCATGTCTAGTCCCTCTTTGATGGCTACTGACACCAAAATAATGTCTGTTGGGTGACTCTCAAGGTCTTGCCTAGGCACTTTGGGGGTTAAGGCTGCCACAGAGCACTTGGATTGCCTGAGGTCCCCAGACCATGCAGAAATCCTGTGGTTGTTCAGAGGTATTTGGTATCCTGAGCCACCTTATTGGAAGCATGAAACACAGGGGCATGCCTGAATACGTGATTAAGGTGTGCCCACCAGTTACTTCCATACTGACCAGTTACTTCCGTACTTCCTGATTCCCACCACCAAAGGTCTTCCGAGGTGAGTTGCCGGACAAAGAAAGAAAAGGTCTTTTTGCATGAAGATGTTAGAACTCCGGTCTGAGAGTAGAAGCCTGAGATTTAGGCATTTCTGATTCTTGAATTTTTTGATCCTAGTTCCTGAGAAAGTACAGTAGGCAGAAGTCGGTTTTCCTACTGAGCTAGACTTGGAATTACCCTGTCCAGCTGAAGATGAGTCACTTTGAAGAACGCAATGCAAAAATGCCTGAGGTCAGAGAAAGAATGAGCAAAAGGGAGGCTGTCCCTGTTGTCTAGTGATGAGGTCACTCCTGGAGAAGATGTTGTGCAGAGGCAGGTCCTAGGGTAATTGTCCTAGTTCTTTTTAGGTAATAATCTGAGCATGGACAAAAGACTATGTGGAGAGACCTATAGAACTTCGTAGTCCACAAGAGCTATTATTTTTGCTTGTCTCCAGGGCTGTCTGACACTGGCTGCTGGTTGCTCTGATTCTCTGCTTTGCTCAGGCTCCATACTTAAGAGCCTGCATATAATAAAAGCAGAACTTAGGCACTTTAATGGGTGATCTCAGTGTACCCCTTAATTTTTAAATGGATATTCAGGAAAGTGAATAGGCTTTAATGGACCAGTTTCTCGGTAACCTGTTAATGAAAAGTGATCTACTTTCAGATCTATCTTTTTAATTGGACAGAAGATAATAATGTATCACTGATCAGGGATGTCAGAAGCCAGATGAAGTGTGAAACGAAGGTGCACTCAGACTGCATCCAACTGTCATACCAGAAGCCACATCTGCGCAGTTTTATTTTCTATATTCATCAGCCAACGGGCTGCATTCGTAACAGGAATGAGAAAAATGACATAGACAAGAGCCCTGTGTTTCTTTCTGATTATTCTCATCTTATTCCTACAAACCAAACCACCCTCCACTCTTTTCAGTTGCTCTGCAGTTGTTACCGATACAGTTAACGCAAGCCTGGGATCAAGTACAGCTCTCAACTGACAGTGACTGTAAGTGACACAGCCAGGCTGAAAGTAGAAGAGGAAGCACACAAAACTTGTCATTTTGACTGTCTTTTCAGTAAAATGGACAGTTTGGGTGAAATGGTAATACAGGGACTTTTACTGATGCAGCAAAACATGAGATGAATTTAAAGGTAAGAAGTGAAGGTCTGTGTTGGGTTGTATATCAAGTTATCCATGTGGAGGTTGATAATGCTTCATGTTTATTCTAACTCCAAAAGTGTGAGTCGAAATCAAGGCTGTATTACACTGCAGTCCTAAGGAAAAGTAATCCAAGCTTACAAGCAGAGGTCAGCCCTATGCCGCCGCCACCTTCGTTATGCACTTTGATAACTTATACAAACTTCCACTGAAACAGATCGTTTTAAAATTAAAAATCATACATAGGGACAAAGTGTTGCAGTGTACATGCTGCAAAACAACTACTTATTTTCCAATTGTTGATTCAGGTGGATAGTTTCAATTGCGGGACATTCTGGCCAGGAATATTTTGAACTACGATAGTATTCCTCTGTTACAACAGTAACTTGCTGTTCTGTGAAAGCTTACACATATGACTATCAGGAATCAGTCCTGAATTGCAAAACAAAAGGTGTGTGTAATACTGGGGAAAATGCATCTTTTCATAATACATCTTTATTAGCATTTTTAAGTAACATAATATCAAACAATATTTTTGCAATTGGTATAGTTAGGGCAAGTCATTGTTTAAACATCTTAGGTGATCCTGAAAACTCTTAGGTGTCTTACGCTTCCACTGTATAGGCAACCTGCATTTTTCATATTTTTCTACAGTAGCGTGCAGTAATCAGATGTAGAGATTATTCTGTTTTGCACTATGGTTTTATTCACTTCCTTGAATGCGAGATGATACACCGTAATAGCTTATGGTGTCCAAAACCACATCAATTCTCTTCCTGCTCTTCTGCCTCAATGAAGTTAATCACCTAACTTAAAGGAGCGCTACATAAAGTTTTCGTTTGGAATCTCTCGTTCAGTTTAGAGAAGTTTTGCAATGTTAATTAGAGGTCTACAAATCAAGATGGAGGAAGCATTCAGGAAGCCTTCACAGTTGTATCCTGTCAGTAACAACCTCTTCCCCAAAGCAAGGAGGAGGGCTGAACTGGGAGCATATATACTATTCCCTTCAGGAGAGAAATGCAATTTAATAGTTATCTTTTCAAATGGCCCGTTTTAAGCAGGTATATTTTCATTACAGTAAATGACAGCGCCGCACAAACTGTGATCGAGCTAGTTTTTCATAGAAAGTGAGCAAACATGGCCTCCATTTATGAATGCCAAATGCCCACAGACACTGTGTGTGCAAGGAAAGCAGCTGCCAGGTCACCCCCGAAGGTGACAAAGTGACACTGCAAGACTGGTAGAGGGGCGACTCCTGTCTCCGATTCCCTGCCTGCTCACTGCATATGTTGTTTACTATAGGGAGGAGATGTATGAATGAATTTTGGTCTGAAGGCAATTTGTACCCTGTATCTTACAAAGCAATACGATTTTTGGTTTTATTGTGGATAAGGAGGCTGTAAATGTGATAACTCTCCTTTTAGCTATCGTGACCTAGATAAGGGCTTTAACAATTAACTGAAGAGAGTATCTCATGTAAACATCAGTGTTTTCCAAATCTGTTTTACTTATGCAAAATATTATATTTTAAAAAATAAAACAATACACAAGCCTCAAAAGTACTTTGTACAATAGTGATGGAGGTTTGGTTCAACTCCACTGAAGCTGATGATTGTCAATCCTTTATTAGAATGTTTGTTGGAAAACCCTGAGCTCATTTTGCAAATAGGATAGCTGAAACTAGCCAAAACAAAGGACATCTGCATTGCTAACTGCTACCAAAATACATGCACCAGCTAGAGGGATTTCACTGGATTGCACAATATAATCTGTTTCTTTTTATCTGCTATCTTAATTTTACAACGAGAAAAAATGCTAGTCCATAATGCGTCACCCCAAATATTGAACAGTACAATTTCTTGTCTCAAACTGAAGCTTGACTCATACATTCATAGTAGAGTTTATCACATAAATGTGAATTGGGTCCTGGTCAAAAAAACCGATACAATGGAATACTTTCTAGGTTCAGATATATCTCAGATTTTACCTGCAATTGCAATATTGCCACCCGTCAAAATAAACCTATTCAAGAAGGCACTGTACACCATGTAGACCAGTCATTTAGTTTTTAATCCTCCTTCCATCTCAGCCATCTGTTTCTGCTGTCCTTTCAGTATGTAAAGCCCTGAGATCAGTAGCTTACATAACTCTAAAACTGAACAAGGATGCAGACCACAAATAAAATTCAATATTATATAACAACAGCTTAATAAAAGATGCACAAAGCCTTTTGAAACTCCATTTCATATGAAGGACTACTGATCTTCTAATTGCATTCTTATTTTATGTGCTAATACCAAATCTAGATTGATTAATACAAATAGTGGATTACAGATCAGTATAATTTTTTTTAAATTATGACAAAATATGGTTTTTTTCTGACAAAAAGATACATGCCTTCCTTTTCCCTAGCATTTTTCTCTGTAGTTTCAAATTGCCTACTGAATTTCTGTATTTGCTTGTGCTGTGGATGCTTAAAGGCTGTCAGGTGTACCAGCAGCAAAAGAAAGCAACAACTGAAGAGAAGAGTAGTCCTTACACATCGATCTGTGCCATACAGAGGTTTAGATAACACCAGGAATATTTCATTTTATTTTTTAGAAAGGAAATTACTTCTTTGTAGAGGATGGCTAAGTTCTGAAAGGATGTTAGAGACATGAAAGAGCAATAGTATTGCACAGATGATACAGACATGAATAGCCATGCAAGAAACCAGGATAAGTCAACTCTGAATTCTACAATTGTTTTGTGTCAAGTACTTCAATTTAAGATAAAACAGAATATTAGTCATGGAATGTGAGTTAGTAAGAGGCCTTTTTTTAAATATATAAAAGTAGGACGTGAGCTGGATAGAAATAACAAAATGATAAATAGTTATCTATCTGATTGACAGTGACAAGTAGTGCTTACATGTATATGTGCTATGAATATCTTCCAAAACCCACATTTTCAGGACTCCGTTAATATGAACAGCTTAATATAGGTATATAACCTTCCACATAGTTTTCTTTTAGCTTGTCAGTTCATCTCTTTTTTTATACTGCTCTTCACATAGCATAACAATCACACCAAAAAACACAATGTGCTATTTTTATGGTCTGTCTGAGAAAACAGTTGTAATGAACATGGCTGTCTTCACATGGTTCAAATAGAGGAGGAATTTCAAGAGCATTTGCAGAAGTTAAAAGGACTAATTTAACTGACTCTTAGTAAGAATTCTGGTCCTAAATGCAAGTATTGATCATATTCCTCTAGGAAGTAACCTGAGATGGACCGGCATGTGTGCCAGTGACCTTTGTGCATATAGAGTCCTTGTGAGGGTTGAATTCCACCACTGGTGATGTACAGGTAACCTGCCACAAGTCTGCAGATGATACACATCTGCTAATTTCTGAAAAAACAGATGGCATTTACCACGGACTGAAAGATGTGAAAGTGCTACAAATCACTTCACACTTGAAAATATAAGCATCTCTGGCATTCACACTGAAATTAAATTAATTGTCTGAAATGAATTCAATTTGTTCATAGGCGTATGGGTAAAAGTACAAAGGACAGAACATTTACATATCATTCAACATACTGCACAAAGAACAAAGGCCATTTTATCAAAAACATCCCCCTGTAAAATCAGGGTGTCAGATTCTCCAGTGCTTCAGGAAAGCACCCTTTACTCATTACATTTGAGTGAGGATTTCAGAACATTTTACCTTGCCTCTGCCAAAAGTTTGGCAGTGCAGTTTACCACAGGAATACTTCTCTGTAATAAGATTAAAATATATTCAATGGGCATATTAAGTAAGAATGGGAAGTTCTCATAAACATAATCCTGCTGACTAAATCTAGAGGAGTGATACATATACTGCAATTATGTCTTGAATAGGGCATGTTTTGTATATCTGCCTAAATCTGAGTATGAAATCCAAGGTCTTTTGTATTTTAAAAAGTGACACTCACACTGTATAATGAGATTTCTTTCATTAAAAATCTGAAATATTCTGTATTTTTAAGCCTCTGTTTTCATAGACACTAGGATCCCCTCAATCCCATGTCCTCGCTCCCAAGCTAGTGGCAATTAGCCCAGTATTGCATGAATTAACCTTTGCAAGGCATGCATTTTTGCTTTTGTTTGTTCACTCATGTTCTCACATTTACTTTATTCCCTGCTGTGCTCTGGAAGAATCCCAGACACAGGAAAGAATAAAAGCATTTGGATTATTGAGGACATCTTTACACAGTGATACACTGCACAGTCCAGTCAGGCCCTGGAAGAGTCAGCAGGGTATAGAACACTCTGCCTTCTGGACTTTCAGTTTACTGCATATCAATAATATTCTTTTCTATTTAACAAGAATTTATTCTATTTTAATCCTATCCTGTTATTAAACAACATCTTTTAGTTACAGAAATGGTATGACTGAGACCCACTTGTATATAGGCATACGCACACCTAAAAACAATCTACTGTTCCCAATGCCATAAGATGTGACCTACTGATTTTCATATGTAACCTTTGTTTTTTCTTGTTATGTCCAGCTGCTTGTATTTAGCAGTTTAGTCTGTATGAACATAGAATTTTAGCTTGCTGTAGTGATATTTGTTTAAGCATATCATACTGAAAGAGAGGAATATAATCTTTAATTAATGAATTAATGTTTAATTATTAAACAATGGTTAATTATACTTTAAATGTAATAAAATCTCTAGCGAAACACTGGTAGGTCCCATTTCACAGTCATAAACTTAATTGGGGAACCTGAAGCTAATCAATACAAATAATGAAATGTGTTGGACAAAGCCCATGAAAAACATGCAAGAAATTCCATTTGATTGGCAGGATATTGATTTCTGCTGGATTTAAGATGCACAGCCATGCATGTAAAAGGTGTAACTCAAGTCCAATAAGAAGTGATGAAGTCACGGGGTAGTAAATTAACTCAGATTTGTAACCTCATAATCTTTCATTTTTGTATACATGAAAAAATCCAAAGGTGTCTTCCTGACACTATGACAAATGCTTTCTATGTTTTAATAAGTGAGATGTAGAGGTATTTGGTAGCTTGTTATTGAGTAATTCCATGCGTTTTCCTCTATCTGATGAAATAGGTGTGGATTAGTTTTTGATGTAAAATTAAAAAGTGTAAATAACTTCTAAAAAGTGCAATTTTGCAACTAGTATTTATTTTAGGATTAAACTAACTGACTTTTCTGTTACATATACAGGTCTTCACTTGAAGGCCCTTTGGCATTGCATTTGTAATATACAGGGCCAGTTATGTAATCTACGTTAAGTCCACTTCAAAGCTATTACTGTAGCATATAG
The DNA here is from genome assembly GCF_001431845.1 of Calidris pugnax. Lineage (NCBI taxonomy): Eukaryota > Metazoa > Chordata > Aves > Charadriiformes > Scolopacidae > Calidris > Calidris pugnax. Next base: position 9,548,553 of record NW_015094508.1, on the reverse strand, counting down.
TAATATAGCTATATTAATATAGCATAATACCTAACTATAAGTTAGGTATTATGTCTGTCTAATGTATGTATATATATGAACCAGATCCTGTGTCTATGATTTCAGGTTAACTAATACTTGCTAGTTCATCCGTAGTTGTGATAGTATTCTTAGGCTCAGAAACTCATTCTTTTGGGCAAACTTGCTTTTTCTTCATGCAGAATCTTTGCACATAAAAGCAACTGCCAGACTGAGTTTGCAAATTGTCATTAGGTGGACAGAGAAATTGTGGGATCTCCTATTTGTTTTAGATCTGACACACATCAAGAAAGACCTTAGATGGTTGCTTCTTAATTCAAATTATTTTGATTTAGAAATGCAGATATTAGAACTGTAGTAATCAAAAGATATCTAATGCCTGCTCACTTTTTCATCAGTTAAAAATTAAAATGTGCAAGCTCAATCCTTGAGTCACAGCTAGTTTCTTTCTTTTTTTTTCTT
>NW_015094508.1:9458760-9547863 GCF_001431845.1 Calidris pugnax | reverse complement strand
CCTTGTTTTTTTTTTTTTTTTTTTTTTTTTTTTTAAATGAAACTATAATTCACTGGTTGTATTAGGAGAATTACTATCAACTTGAAATGAAACACCATTCATATCACTGCCTGGAAAATGCGACTCGTAGTGAGAGGAACCCCTCTTCTGGCTGAAGCTTGGAACACCACACATGGAGGCAGCAAGCAGGGAATTGTCCCAGGCTGGTCTCCGTTGAGGGAGAGAGATGGCACTTTTAGGGAGCAATTAATCTCCCTTTGAAGAAGACCTCTAACATGAATCAGTTTGCATGTATGCTTAGTCACAATGACTATAAGGGGGCTCTAAAAAGCCCCAACAAGACAGATATCTACATCCTAGATGTCTAAGGCAAACAAGAAAAGCGCCATCTGAGAAGTCTGTTGTGACTTGAAAAGCTCCCACCTCCTGCCCCCTGCTTTGTCTGCCAGAAGAGTGCTCAGCATGCTATAGCATTCTTGGCTGATAATGAAGATCAACAGTGCTTACGAGCTTCTTTGAACACAGTTTCCAAAAGGCATTAATGTGGATGTATTGAATAGAATAGACCATATTTTGATCATCAACTTACACATATTTACATTGAGAAATCACCACAAATTTTAAGGCCACCATGGTTGCTATTGCTTCTAAAAATGGGAACATTTGATTCCTGTGCTGCTTCACTTCTCAATTCCATAGCTTCTTACTTTTTGCTTATGCATTTTCTTCCACATTTATGCCTCAGGGTGAATTCTTAAAATAGTAAATGGGAGACTTTTCCTCTTGCTATTTTAGTCACTTTGCTTTACAAAATTCCTTTTCATCTTTCCCTTATCACTTTCCTTGCATCTTCTGCAGTAGCTCCCTTCTGCTACACTTTTGCTTTCTGTGATCTTCCCTTTCCTCAATTAGAGTCCTGTCAAAGACACTCTTCCAGGAAGCCTAGCAACATAAACCCTCCATCTTAAGTGTCTGTTTCTGGTTTAGCACTGGCATCATTTAGCAACTCTGTGTGTCCAGTCACCTAGTTTGTTACACTGGTGATCAGTTCTTGCTGAGATTGGTAGCTGAGCCGTCTGGATGATGTGATGGGGTTCTACCTGTCTGGTGTATTTCTCTGGACACTCTATGACACGAACTGTGGGAACTGCAGGACCAGGAGGATTTCTCAGCAGGAAGGATGTGCACAAGCCACATTTCAAATGTTCCCCCAGAAGAATTCAAAAAGTTTAGTAGCATCTGAAAGGATTTTCAATAATTCTGTGGAGAGCAGGAAAAGTGTTTGCAATACATCTTCCTCTCGGCATAGCACTGTAGCTATGCACCTATGCATACTTCTCTGCTTACACCATGACATTTGTTGCTATGGCAACATCAAAAACAGTCTATGACTAAGAACAAGCAAACCCATTCAGGCAAAATAGTATCCAGCCTCAATCCCATTCAACAGTCAAAATGAATTGTAATTGTTTTCATGCTTTATAGTGGCTTAATATCTTTCCTGTATCATTAATGTCTTTTAGCCACTTAAATCCAATACACACAGGCCCTAGTTCAATGCATAAAAACAAAACATTGTTCAAAAACATTCAAGTAACTTACAATGCCAGTCCATTTTTCAAGACAATGTTTCTTCAGAAATAATACTGTCTTTTATAAAGGAATTATTTTTGTTTTATGCAACTTCAAATGTTATAGAAATAGAATTTACTAATTTAATTTTTATGACCTAAATCAGAAAGGTCAGTTTTTGAAAATTTCTTCTCGTTGCCTAAAGGCCTGTAATGCAATGACTTTGTCTCAGTACAACTACAGGAACTCATTATTCCAAATGAAATATCGATGCATTCCTCATACCTGTTTTTTCTAAAACATCTTATTGCAATAAGTTACTATGATGGTAATCGTGACACGGTCACATACTGGTATATAAGGAAAAATCCACAATTTAGGAAAGAAATTAACAACAGGATAATAAGACAGAAATCAGAAAGCTAACATGATACAACACCAAAAGTCACCAATTTGAGTCATGACATGACTCAAATCCTCTTAATAAAGCAGATATAAGGATATGAAACAATATAAGGTTATTATTATAAAATGCATTTTTCTGTGAGACTTTATAAAGAAATGTTAAATTTAGAAACCCATGGTGGTTTCACAGGGAATTTTTAATCACATGAATTACTCTTACCTGTTATAGTTGCTTTGTTAATAGATGGTTGGTTACACATTGGTGATCGTCTGTTAAAAAGAAAAGAAAAAAAAACATACAAGCCTCTTAAACTCATAGATGACTGACTCCTTAAACAATATAATAGAAAATAATAACTTCCTTGAGAGATAATGGGGGGCTGGAATACTCTGGCATTGCCAAAAAATAAGTTCATTTAAAACAGAACTTTCTAGTATAAAAGGGAATTCACAACAGACCCTGAAACATTTCTGCAGAATGGGAACTCCAATAGAGGAATATTTTAGGAATTTACAAGTTCATTAAAAACCTACTTAATCATACCTGGAGCTTACACCTAGCTTGAAGTTTCATTTATATACTTGGTTATTATTATTCTAACGTGGCTTGCACTGCCTATGTTCTCTGACTTGAATCACTTTTTTTCTAAATTATTTTTCACTTTATTACTTTGCATATACATTTTGCACATTATTTTATGTATTTCTTTCACAAGAATCTTTAGGGCAAACAGCTCAGTGGACTGTTTTGCCTGTTGAAGCAGGCTAGAAGTTGCTGGTCTGACTTGGCTGCATAGGGATGTGTGAATGACAGCGAGCAGGGGCCACACAGGGTCTGCGTATTCCAGCCAAGGGGGCTAGAAATATCTTTTTGTGGCACTGCATAAGCAATGGTAGGCAGATGTCTTTGGAATGCTAATTAATTCTAAGTGCTAGAGATGCACACTTTGGATGAGGGAAATGACTCCACTACAAAATTTGCCAGTGTAACTAATGTTAATGTTAGCTGTGACTCTATAACACAATTGGAGAAAGATCATATTTATGAAGTCTCATTTCTCATCGTGAACTAATGTGGATTAAGTGGGATATCATTATCTTGGATGAGTAAGGCAGAGCTCTAAGTTCAGATCATGCAAGTAACTCACAATGAATGTAGCTGTCTGCTCAGTTTGGTTCATCTGCAAGACACAGACTCTGCCTGAATTATCATCTTTGAATGATCTTTGACATATGACTAATTTATTGAAAATCATATAAATTGCACAAAACCACTCCAAGTTTATGCAAGGACAACAATGCAAAAGCAATTAGTAGGCAAGAGATTTGTTGTCTCCGCTTTCAAGTATAGCAGCTTCAAGAGATTAACAAATTTATTACTCATCATGTGTGCAGGTTTATGACACAGACTTAAATTGGTAACATCTGATTGTTATTCTTAGTTTACATTTTAAAAGTATTGCTTCAAAAAAGTTCAGTGGCCAAAAATTGACACTCACTTGCTGGGTGCCCGATCTTGTAAGTTGGTTAATGCAGCAAAGTTATTCCGTACAGTACGCAGACTGGCCAGCACCTGGAACAGACAAAATGGTTTCAGTCTAAATTTCTGCACAGGTGAGACCGATTTATCTCCACTCCACTGTGCTGAAAGAAAAAGGAAATCAACTGTAAAAGGCTTCCAGAGTTGGTTTGTCTGAAGTCTTTGACTGTTATTTAACAATAACATGTCTGTAATACGAGGGCAATAGTTTATTTCTTTTTTTTTTTTCCCCATAAACAACTCATTATTTGTTTAAAGACAGACTTACTTGAAGAGGAGGAAAGTTTTTCACAGAATACTACTTAGTTCTCTAAAAGCATTCATGTTTGAAAGATAATAGCCCATTCAAGCCTAATACTTCATGCATAAGAAATGATTACAGAATTTTCCATTTGCAGCTCAGCCCCCACAAACCTCAAAGGACAAAGGGAATGAGATTGTCTAGACTTCCAGGAAAAATAAAACTGTCTCCTTTAAGGGGCGCAGTTGTTTTGGGGACAGTGCACAAGGCCGGAGTAAGAGGAAGGTACAACCTGAGGAGGGGGAAAATAATCTGCAGGCTCTTACAAGCTTTGCACATTAGGAAAGATGACATAAATGAAGTCCTTCCTTGCAGGACTTAATTTCATGCAAAGCAGCAGCAGCTGGCAGAGGAGCGTGTTCCTGTTGTCAGTGGCATGGGCACTCTTTTCTGAAGGCAGTGGGTTGAATGCAACAAATTTTGCACCATGTAAGGATTATAAGATGCATCTCTCTGACTAGGGAGAGGAGGGAGGTTCAGCTGGCGTCAGAGAGGAGTTGTCTGGAACCAGACTGGGAAGGAGAGGAAGCAGCAACACTAATCATTGGTGTGTTTTTGCAGGAGTTGCCCATTGTTGTTTCTCAGTCCAGAACTGGGCTGGTTCCCTGGTGAATTCAGGTGTGCCAAGAACTAGGAGCATGTACCAGGGAAGCTAAGTGACTCCTCAGTGACTGACCTCAGGTATGGCCATGCTTATTAGCTCTGCCTCTGCTGGACGGTGATGAATGACTCTCTACCTGCTGCACAGGGCTGAGTTTCAGGAGGCTGGGCGTGATGCCACGTGAAAACATGAACCAATGGGCACCTTCTGATCATGAAGACATGGATCTGAAATAACAGGCCATTTAGCACCTAGGGTGCTGGGGCAAGAAGTGTGCAGCGCTGCAAGGTTGCTCGGGCCACTTAGGAGTGAAGGCTAATGAGTTTTGCTGGACCCACGCTTGGGTCTGTGCAGAGCTTTGAGGGAGTATCACTGCCATACTCATCACTGTGCACATTGACCGATGTTTTCAGCTGTCTGAGGTATTATGAATCTCTCCTTTTTCAGAAAGCAGAGGCTTGACCGTTTGGTTTATATGTCCTTCTGTTTGGTCTACTGGCAGGTGGGGTTAACTGTTTTGTAGGTCCAGGGGTGAAACCTCCAGCATCTGCCCAGCATCCCAGCTGATTTAGCATACGTGCACATACTTTGAAGAGTTTCTGCAAGTGCAAGGTGTCCTCACATACATAGCAATGAATGTAAAAGTGACAACAAAAACTCTGGCCATTGGCTACCGTGGAGCTAAACAACCTGATTTTCTGTATTAAAATATTAATATTTATACGTCTATTTTAAGTTCAAAAAATAATATTTCAATTTTTCATTATAATCTGCTTTAAGTGACAGTTTATCTGTCCACAGAGGTTTCACTTTGCTTAATGTTTCGAGAATTAGATTTGTGAGCAAAAAGCAACCAGTCACCTGTGAACCTCCTTACATTTAAGTAAACAATGTTATTTTCAATATCAAGTTACATACAAACAGTAGCAAGTGAACTAATTTTTTTGATGATAAAAAACCTATAGAATTGGACCTTAAATTTCAAATCACTCAATTTTATTTTTAAAAACAAAGTTCTACAAATAATTAAGTTAAAGCAGTTGCTGCATATTACAATATAGGGAAGTGTAATTAATAATATCCTTGTGATAGATTTTTTAGTTTTAGCTTACAAAATTCCATTCTGGTAAAAATAGTAAATTATTTTGTCCTGTGGGCTGGATTCTACATGGGGGACACAGCATGTCACCCTGACACCAGTTAACAAATGCAGCCACACTACCATGATGATATGCTGAATAGAAACTGAAATGCTAAAATTGGAACTATTATTCCCAGGTGGCCCATGTTCAGATGACACAAGCCTCCTGATCAGTTGAAGAAAATATGAGTAGTTTGAAATAGCTGGAAGATGTGATCCATATGCCATGATCTACTACCACCAGGAAGCTCTGAATGGATTAATACAGTGCTTTGGCTGTTTGCAACACAAAAAAAAAAGGCATCTGCATGATGAAATATTGATCTAGGAAGATATTAATAGGATGATTTGTATGATGTGTAGATATTGCACTGGCACGTGGGATCCAATTTCTGAATTCCTGAGTGGGGACCTAATACTGCTAATGTAACTCAGAGGGGCAGGCCCTGTGCTTAGCTACAGATGCTGTCTGTGAGCATGCGAATTGCATATTCAAATAACTTTTAGATAAGGGCTATGTTTTTTCTAAGAGTCTAATCAGATGTTACTTCCCCTCTGTTAGGCACACTCTATCAACTGCATCTCAATTCCCCCCCATGTCAGGGAACGGGACACGGGATAACTCCCCCTGTGAGTACTTTCTCCTGTTCAATGCAAACCAAAACAGCTTGATTTAAACCACTGCTAACAGGGGTTTGCACTGAAATACTAAAAGCTCTCAAATAATCAATTACGGCACCTTGGTGCAAGTAGCGGTGACATCCAACTGCTCCTGCTCTAGTTACTGAAGCACATCCATCAATGCCAACAAGAATATGAAACCATCCATAAAACAAATGGGGTGTTTTGTCCCAGGAAAAACGTATCCATAAATGATGTGTAATAATTGCCTTTTTTCTAGGGATACTGTAATCTGTCTTATCTACGTGGCACAATTTGTAATTAAAATTCAGATGACAAAGAACATGAACTCAACTATGGTAAATATTATTGGATAGCTTGACCACCATACAATTTGTATTTTTTCTGTCCTCAGGAGTTAGGGTTTTTATGTTTCCTGAGACACTAAAACCAGAAGTGGTTTTACTTTTTTTTTTCCCTCTTGTTTTTCCTGCAATTTCTTCTCTTCCATTATTGATGAAGTATATTTACCATTTCGGAGATCTTAAAGTATTCTCGGAAATGCCCTGTCTTAATCTTTTCTCTGCTAATAAAACATGAAGCTTCTTCATATTAGGGATTTGATCAGTGTCTTGTAAATGCCGTATCGGTTTACAATATAATTAAATATATAACATATTAAATGAATTTTAATTGTTCTAACAGCTGATATTAGACCAAAGCATCTTGCATATTCAGACTGAAGTTGGATAGTTTCTTTTTATTTGAGTCAGCTGTGTGACTCAATCTTTCTCTTTCTATTCACCTTCAATACCATATGAGTTCAAAATTTATTTCCCCCCCTGTAGTTACACTGAATTAACTTTCATTTCAATCTATTACTGGATAAAACCTATCATCATGACTTCAAGGAATATCAATGTTAACTTTTCATACATGACAAGACAGCTCTATTTCTAAAAACTGTGGAGTTTCAATCTAAATAATATAGAATTTTGAGCTGATATTTTATAAAACAGAATTTGAATTTAAAAAAATCAAACAAATATAGAAGGGTTTGTAAAGGAATATAAGTATTCTGCTTAAAACTTATCTTGCATCTAAAAATTCCTTTGTATTGAATGCATAAAAGATGTTCAAAAGGAGAAATTGTAATTTAAAAAAAGCAGGAAAATAACAGAGAGCACAGGTTTGTCTTCAACATGACTGTCTGCTACAGTATTTGAAAAGAGATCAGTCAAAGGTGTTGTTGCACTTCAACTTTTCAGACAATCAACAAGCATTAAAAAAGAGAGATATAGATAACAGAGTGGGAGGTTTGCGACTTTCTGTTTAGACAGTTTTTTCCTGTTTCAAGCAATATACCTTACATAATATTAATAACAAAACACAACTGGTTTGGCCATTTGGCCTTAATTTGCAACATCATGTGAGAAATATGGCAAAATTGTGCCTACCTGAGCAAATGGTGTCACAATCAAGTCATCTCCATGTCTGAAAAAATGAGCAGAGTAATAAGTTAGGTATTACTGAAAACTTATCTCACAGCTTTAACAGAAAGAAAATCGAGTTTTACAATGCACTGTAGGTTACTCCAGCTTTATTCTTCAGCAGTTACTCACTACTGCTCCTTTACACATCCTTTGAAAAGTAAACACTGGCTCAGTTATTGCCCAACTGCCTGGCCTGTCTATGGGACAGCTGAAGAACCAGCCCGTTTCTGTGCTGCAGGTTGGGCAGGTGACCCACCGCCCAGCACCGATCTGCAGAGATTTCATCCCAAAGGACGAAGGTGCAAATACCCAAAGTGACCCCATCAAGGGTTACCAGCAGGTTTGCGAGCACTGGACGGGCGAGTAACTGCAGATGACCGGGCAAGCGCATCGCAGATGAATAAAAACCTGGTAAAACTTTCAAACTGACTCACACCTCGGTAGCTATAGGGGGTGTGACCGCGTGTGTGTGGTTGCTGTGGCAACCTCACCCACACCACGGGGTGACGTATGGGCAAGGTGCTGGGATGACGCACTGTGGGGATGAAGGGAGGAAGGGAAAGAGGGGTTCCTTCGCTTCGGCACTGAAAGGCTGCCACTTGAAACAGATTCCAAAAAAACATAGTCTTGTAAATAGAAGTAGGCTGAAGGGCTGTTGAGCTTAAGAGTAGCATCTGTAGCGCTAGGATATGGACTCAGACCTCTCCAGGAGACCACGGGGATGGGAAAAACTTGGAGCTTTCATTGATCGTATCTCGTATATGGCAACAATTAAGATGAAAAGAAATTTTTCAAAGACAAAAAGCACAATATGATTCCGTTTTTAATTTTCCTGTATTTTCCTGCAGTGAATTTATCGTGATAAGTTACAAGTCGCAGCTTTCAGCAGAAATTACCACTGGTTTGGTGTTTTAATGTTATTTAAGTTTAAGCATAAAATATGAGTATTTAACAAAGGATTTCAAGTCCATGAAAGTCTAATAAGAAAAAGGCTTTCTGATAAATGGAGAGATTTGATTTGTGCTTGAGTTGCTACAACATCATTGTTATAATTTATATACTGTCCACAAGAGAGTAATGTTTTTGCAGGTATTGCAAGAACTTAATAAAAAGCAGTAAGCACAACCACAGAGCCTGTAAGGACGAAACAAACCTCCCCAGTGTTCAAAATTATCATAATGCTTAGTATCTGTGTAGCTGGTTTTACGACCATCTCATTTCTTTCTTTTAGTTGAAATACAGGAAGGGATTTTTACAGACCCTGTGGAAGATGTCTGCACTTTTAACAAGGTCTTTGCAGGAGTCGTTGGAATAAGGTGTTGCTTCAGGTGAAACCAGAGTCCCAGCCTGGCTGGAAAGTGTGCAAGTCTGATCCTCACACCAAACCAGAAGAAACATGGTACCACGTGGAGAACTCAGAGGCATTAATTACCCAAGAAAGCAAAATCAAATCAGTTATTATAGACATCATGAATTACCCCAGGGCATTAACAGCAGATTTAATGACCAGCTGGGTTAAATACCTCTTCATGTTTTCATCGGGTCATGAAAACTTCAGGAAATGTCCTAGACTGTAATTTCTGATCAGGATTGCTTAATGAGTTACACAGCTAAACAAAGGCTTCAGCAGAAGATAAGCCTTTTCTCCCATGTTCTCCACTTACACAGACGTAGTGTGAGTATATACACTACCTCACTTCCAGAAAAATTATGCTCTTTGTCTTCAAATTCTGTGGAATGGTATTATCTGCTGTGTGGCAGTTGTCTTACCCCTTCCTCTAAAATCTGTTAATTTTTTCTCTTTTATAAAGAATATTTCTACTATTTGCATGTAGCTACTCCATTTTCTTTTCTGACACTTTAAAGAGACACAGCTGTGTAGAGCAAGGAACCCTGCATTAGTCATCTGAATGACTTCTGCAAAGATGGTAGAGCCTAAAGCCTCAAGTAAATTATTTGCCAGTCTTCCTCACACCTGCCCACTTTGTTAATCAGGTTGTTTAGGCAAAAAGCAAACAAAGGCTTGAGCAAATTCTTAGAAATGCGTGTGCGTTTTTTGTAAGTGATCAAATTCTGCAAAGAAACTGTACCCAAAATAAATACATAAACCCATTTTTACTGATCTAGTCTAATTCCCACGCTTGGAAATGATAAGGGGCAGAATCCTGGAGATGAAAATTTTTGCAAGTGGCAGCAGACCTGGACACAGAACAAAAATATTAAATTATTTCTACCTCTAAATAAGCCAGGTAAAGTAGAGCTAGTGCTATCTAGCATCACAAACACCTGTCAGTGGCAAACACTCTGAATGCCCAACACATGACACAAATGCACAAAATATGAATCAGTGCTTCAAATTCCCAAGCAACTGCTACAACATAGAGCAGATTGTGAAAACTATGAAAATACGGTAGTCCTTCTTCTCACCATCTCTGGTGGGCCTCTTTACTGGAGGTGGTACTTACTTGCTCTTCTTTCCTTTCAGTATCCCTTTTGCCACTTCTTGAATGCTGAATGCTTCCAAAAGTACAAGTACATGTTTCTGGGCTTTCTGCCCTGGAGGGTTTTTTTTTTCTTTTCTATAAAATAGCATGACCCTGCTCCTCAAGTTTCCAAGCTCCATTCTACTTAAGCTTTTGCTGGACTGCATTTCATTGGAGAGCACCGATAAAATATTGTAGCTTGTTTTTTGGAGGAGGCACTATTAAATATTAATTTAACGCACCGAAATCAACCCAGGATTTAGTCTTCACTTTTCAAATGAACCTTGTGTCAAGAGCAACACTTACAGAAATTATCATTATATTGGTGAAAATGTGATACAGATGTCCACAGCTTTCGCAAAGCAGTTTAGCATGCACCAGTTCGGACAGAAAAGCAATTGCATAGTGTGGTGAGTAATCTTTAAGCCACACTTGGTCAGGAAATTTGGAAAAGGTGAGAGTGCTCAAAAAGGGTGCAATGTCTAAAGCAGCTGTGTTATTTTTTGTACAGAAGAGCAAGAACGTATGATTCAGTCAAAGTGCCATCGATCCAGTGTACTGCGGTGTAGTAAACACTACAATGTACGAGTGTCCTGCTGTTTTCTTTTCAGATGATACGGAAGCTGATAGATGACTCTGTCTGGATTCTGGACAGGATAGTACCACACATCTATATACAGAAGCAGCTACAGAGAGCGTAAACCCTGTGCCATATATCACAAGCTTCTAAATATAGACAGAGCTGTTAACCTTTAAGGTTAGAAGAAATTGTTCACATCAGTGTTAGACTCCGTTAACTAGAATGCCTGGCATACTTGTTCATATCTTCATTTTTCAAAGGAAAGACAGATTTGGAAGCAGAATAATTTTCACATAGACTCAAAATTTAAAATGGTCAAATCCACCACCACCAAAAAGGACTGCTAGAGCATACAACAGTCCACATTAGATGAATTGCTGCTATGTAAAACACATGTCAAATTGCCCTTAGCAGATCAAAGATTATATAATGCATTGCAAGTTATTTAACATGTTAAAGCAATGAAGCCTGACCTGCAAATTTTCTGTGTATCCTACCTTTCTGTGTCCCAACCTTTCCTATGGGACATACTTGAACTCACCCCCTATAACCTATGATGGTCCCCACCATGGAGAAGAGATAAAAATGCTATGGTAAATCAGACATTAGATGAACATGTTCAGCCGATTGTTGCCAAATAAAAAGGATAAAAATTTTGCTTCCTTTCCTCAAGATTGGCATTACTTTGTCTCTTCTATCCCAATTACAGGACAGTAATTAACTTTTCCCCCACTAAAAAGGAACTTAGAGATGCATGAATGGTCAGAAGAGGCAGGCAGGAAGATTAACGCAAGGATAGAAAGAATGACTGCATAACCTTTATTTCTTAATTAAGTTGGGATAATTTAATATAATTATTTAATAATAGGAGTAGCTGGAGAGACATTTTGCAGACCTGCTAGGATACAGTTAAAAAAGAAAGGGGTTTTTTTTAATGCAGGCAGAAAAAAATCAAGATCACCATTACGGAGAAGTGAGTTCCAGACCTTAAAGACCACTAGAAGACCACTAGAGTCTGCACTTGCCAGTGTGGAGCTTTGCAAGGAAGATCCTCAATAAGGTTTACCTTGGTAAAGGCCATACTAAACTCAGATTAAGACTTTCTAGACACACGTGAAGAGTACCAAGTGAGTGATCTCGAGGACACATATTGCAGATGGGAGACATAAACAGGGTAAATAAAAGCTCTCCCTAAATAGAGGGGGAAATGTACAAAATATATTTACACCAATTTAACACATACCCTTTCATATACAAGATGTGGTCAAAATAAAATTCCTAGTTAATATTGATACAGTTGTTACAGCAAAAATTATAAGACTTGTGGAAAGAATCTTGACACGTTGTATCAGTTTAAAGCCTGATCATACTGGTTTGCCACACTCCTCCATTTGAATGAAAAATTCACTTATCTCCCCCGGATAAGTACTGGCTGAGGATTCCAGCCAGGCTTTAAATCCAACTGGCATATAGTCTGTGTTGGATTCTCTGGTTACAATTTTGGGATGTAGCTTATTTGAAAGAATAAGGCTGCCAACAGACTTTGGAAAAGCCCTAGGAGACAGTGGCTGTCTGGAGTCCCTGCACTGTGCTCCACAGCAAGAACTAAGGCTTTTGTCACATTGTCACAAGCATTGACTCAATTTTTACAGAGTTGTTTTGGGGCATTTTTTAGTTTTTTTTTTTTCTTTTAATATAGAAATGTAGCAAACAAAAGCAAGGGAAAATCCATACTTTCTACACATAACTTACAAAATGGGAAAGAAGACGAACATGGAAGTAGTCTTCTACTCGAACCAGAAAATCTATTGCAGCCTCCTTTTGCAGTGTAAACATCTAAATTTGGATTAAACATGACATCCACTCGTTTCTGTATACAGGGCTGATTCAGACTTACTGTTCAATAACATGCTATAAATACAGCTTAGATGAGACATTTGTGTTTTGCTTGCACATATGCTGGAACACAAATGTACCATGTGCAAAACCGCAAATGGGGAACAGAGAGTGAGGTGATGGTTTACCCTCACTCCTAGGAATGCTTTTTCTGCCCCAATAACATTTTATAGGTGAAGCCAAATAAACACACAAAAAACATATGAATTAGCTATGCTGAAAATATCCATGTTGCTCAGATTCAGATTTTAGCAGGGATGCAATCTGATTCTAGATTGCACTCTTGACAGAGTAATGGAAACGTCATGTAATGACACTAGCTGGCAGAAGCTGTTCTCTAAGCACAGTGAGCAGGAGTGGTGGCTGGCTGCTCCAGTTCAAAAACTTGCACTTTATTATCATCTGCATTTGGAGAATCCAAATGGGTTGGTTTTGATTTTGCAGAGCCAGAAATCACAGAGCTCCAAGTTAGTTTATTCTGCAGGAATAGTGCTTAAGTCGTATCATCTCAATTTCTTAAGACTTTGAAAACAATTTTCTACTCCTAATATGAGACAACTTAGGCCTGGTTCCAAAAAGCTAAAGCTGACTAGGGGTAAGAGATACCTCTCAATGTTGTGCCCAGGTGGCCAAGAAGGCCACCAGCCTCCTGGCCTGTATCAGGAACAGCGTGGCGAGTAGGACTCGGGAGGTGATCGTCCCTCTGTACTTGGCACTGGTGAGGCTCTATCTTGAGTACTGTGTCCAGTTTTGGGCCCTCTACCATAAAAAAGACATTGAGGTGCTGGAGCGGGTCCAGAGAAGAGCAACAAAGACGGTGAGGGGTCTGGAGAGTAAGTCTTATGAGGACAGGCTGAGGGAGCTGGGGTTGTTGAGTCTGGAGGAGGCTGAGGGGAGACCTTATTGCTCTCTACAACTACCTGAAAGGTGGTTGTAGAGAGGTGGGGGTCAGTGTCTTCTCCCAAGTCACAGGCAACAGGACTAGAGGAAATGTCCTCAAGTTACGCCAGAGGAGGTTCAGGCTGGATATTAGGAAAAACTTTTTCACCGAAAGGGTTATCAGATATTAGAATGGGCTACCCAGGGAGGTGGTTGAGGCACCATCCCTGGAGGTGTTCAAAAGACGGGTTGATGTGGTGCTGGGACATATGGTTTAGTGATGGTGATGCTTCTTGTTTGTTGTGTGGGTGTTTATTTTGTCAAAATTAGGTTGATGGTTGGACAAGGTGATCTTTAAGGTCCCTTGCAACCTAGAAGATTCTGTGATTATGGCGTGGGACAGAAGCTGCTTACAGCTTTTCCTAGGCAGTCAGTGGTTGTCACTGATTAGTATCTCATTGAAAGGCTGAGCGCCATTTGAGAGATGATCAGGCATCTAAGCCAGGGGCTAGAGACTGTGACACTGTGAGCAGGTTGCGATTTAGCTTTGAGAGAGAAAGCAATTGAACTTGTTGATGGAGTCATGAGCTACAGAGAAGGGGGTTGTTTTTCGCAGAGCTTTTCTTTATTTCTGGGTACATGTACCTTATAGGATTTTTAAGAAGAGCTACTTGAAACCACTTGTTCTATCACACAGTAGACAGAAATTAGACCCTGAACGAAGCATTCTTGTCAGCTATTGTCTAAGTCTTTCTGAACACTACATTTTTCTATAATACCATGCAGTTCTGTCCTCCTGATATTTCTTTCTAATACTGCAACAGAGTTTGTCCTAATTAGTCAAAAGTATTGCTGTAATATTGGGACTTCTGGAGAGTTCAGTCTACTTAATTTCAATTCAGCTTAACCAAATGGAAGAGGATTGGCTCAGAAAAGGTCCCTGAGAAGTCCATTATCCCAGCCAAAAGAAAGGCTGATTATTGTAGTTGGCCTTACATGACCTAAGTAAGCAAGTTAGACTTGGGAAGACACACCAAGGGGAAAAAACATTTCTCCAACATAAATATCACTACCAGATGTTATCGCTGAGCCACTCTCCATCATTTATGAGAGGTCTTGGAGAACAGGAAAAGTACCTGAGGACTGGAGGAAGGCAAATATCACACCAGTCTACAAAAAGGGCAAGATGGAGGACCCAGGGAACTACAGGCCAATTAGTGTCACCTCTCTCCCTGGGAAAATAATGGAACAACTTGTTCTGGATGTCATCTTCAAGCACATTGAAGATAAAGGAGTTACTGGAAGTGGTCAACACAGATTTACCAAGAGTAAATCATGCTTGACCAATCTGATACCCTTCTATGATGTTATAACTGGATGGCTGGATGAGGGGAGAGCAGCAGATGTCATCTACCTTGACTTCAGCAAGGTTTTTGACACTGCCTCCCACAACATCCTCATTAGAAAATTAAGGAAGTATGGGCTAGATGAGGGGGCAGTGAGGTGGATTGAGTCCTGGCTGTGTGACAGAACTCAGAGGGTTGTCATTAATGGAGCAGGGTCAAGTTGGAGGCCTGTAACCAGCGGTGTCCCCCAGGGGTCAATACTCGGCCCAGTCCTGTTCAACATATTCATTAATGACCTGGACGAGGGGACAGAGTGTATCCTCGGCAAGTTCACTGATAATACCAAGCTGAGAGAGCTGGCCAACGCTCCAGAGGGCTGTGCCGCCATCCAGCATGACCTGGACAGGCTGGAGAGCTGGGCAGAGAAAAACCTAATGAGGTTCAACAAGAGCAAATGTAAGGTCCTGCACCTGGAGAGGAAGAACCCCAAGCACCAGTATAGGTTAGAAGTGGATCTTCTGGGAAGTATTACTGAGGAAAAGGATCTGGGATTCCTGGTAGATGGCAGGCTCTCCATGCGCCAGCAATGTGCCCTTGTTGCCAAGAGGGCCAATGGGATCCTGGGCTACGTAGGGAGAAGTGTGGCCAGCAGGTTGAGGGAGGTCATTTTTCCCCTCTACTCTGCACTGGTGAGGCCACAACTGGAATACTGTGTCCAGTTCTGGGCTCCCCAGTTCAAGAGGAACAGGGAACTACTGGAGAGAGTCCAGCGTAGGGCAACCAAGATGATTAAGGGATTAGAGCATCTCCCATATAAGGAAATGCTCAAAGAGCTGGGACTCCTTAGCCTGGAGAATAAAAGACTAAGGGGAGACCTCATCTATGTTTACAAGTTCCTAAAGGGTGGGTTGAAGGAAGATGGAGCCGGACTTTTTTCAGTGGTTCCCAGTGACAGGACAAGGGGCAATGGGCATAAGCTGGAACATAGGAAGTTCTATTTGAATATGAGGAAGAACTTCTTTATGGTGGGGGTGACAGAGCACTGGAACAGGCTGCCCAGGGAGGTCGTGGAGTCCCCTTCTCTGGAGATTTTCAAGGCCCGCCTGGATGCAGTCCTGAGTGATGTGCTCTGGGCAATCCTGCTTAGCAGAGGAGTTGGACTAGATGATCTCTAGAGGTCCCTTCCAACTCTGTCAAATCTGTGACTCCGTGAAAATACTGTAGATATGTTTTTTCAAACACCCCAATTAACTTCATATGGAGCACAAATCAAATGACTTCACTATGGTGTGTTGATGAAGAAAACAATAGTTGGTCACATTATGATCAAAGAGCCAAAAGAAAGCTCAAAAAAAAATGTGTATTATTACACATGGCTAATACACACCAAGATATGCATGTACTAATGTATCTGCAGCTTACCAGGTATAACTGATATTTTGTACAAGAAAGTACTTTGTTTTCTCATACCACCTTTTTAGCACCTCAGTTCCTGAAGATACACTTTATTAGGTTTGAAAGAAGCCTTTGAATACTTGGAGTAATGGCCAGAATACTGGTCCATGTGACCCTCATGAAGTTCAGTCACGCCAAGTGCAAGGTCCTGCACCCGGATCACAGCAATCCCAAGCATAAATACAGGCTGGGTAGAGAATGGATTGAGACCAACCCTGAGGAGAAGGACTTGAGGGTGTTCTTGGATGAGAAGCTCAACATGAGCCAGCAATGTGCACACTGGGAGCCCAGAAAGCCAATCATATCCTGGGCTGCATCAAAAGAAATATAGCCAGCAGGTCGAGGGAGATGATTCTAACCCTCTACTCTGGTGAGACCCCGCCTGGAGTACTGTGCCCAGCTTTGGAGTCCTTGGCACATGAAGGACATGGTCCTGTTGGAACGAGTCTAGTGGAGGGCCACGAAGAAGATCAGAGAGCTGGAGCACCTCTCCTGCGAGGACAGGCTGAGAGAGTTGTGGTTGTTCAGCCTGGAGAAGAGAAGGCTCTGGGGAGATGTTACAGTGGCCTTCCAATACCTAAAGGGGGCCTACAAGAGAGATGAGGCGGGACTCTTTGTCAGGGAGTGTGAAGGCAGGACAAGAGCTAATGGTTTTAAACTGAAAGAGAGGAGATTTAGATTACATATCAGGAAAGAATTTTTGACTGTGAGGGTGATGAGACACTGGAACAGGTTGCCCAGAGAAGCTGTGGATGCCCCATCCCTGGAGGTGTCCAAGGCCAGGCTGGATGGGGCTGTGAGCACCCTGGTCTAGTGGGAGGTGTCCCTGTCCATGGCAGGAGGGCTGAAACTCGTTAATCTTTCAGGTCCCTTCCAAACCAAACCATTCTGTGATTCTATGATTCTATGGAGTCTGTTGAAGTCATCAGTGTAAGGTTACCCAAATTACAATCTTAATTCCCATTGAACTGCAGTAGCACCCAAGGTGAGGAGCTCTCTCAGGATTTGGAAAGACAGAATGATCATACACATTACAGACTAAAGGATTGTAAAAGAACAGTGAATACCAAGGTGTTTTTAAATCAGTATTCTGAGATTTAATCCAGTCAGTCTCAGGAAGTATTATCTGGATAGCTGTGTACCTGATTGTGCATACCAGCATCATATCACAGCACCTGTGCTTTTGAGCAGACTGAAAACAAGAGACTTTGATGGGTGTCAAGGACAGCTAACTACATGTCAGTGATCATGATGTGAATGAAGACCTATTGAATCCAGAAACATCATTCAGGATTGCTGGATGGCCTGGAATCAGAATCAGCTAACCAACTCAAGGAACAGGAAGCATTACTATTTTTTCCCATTCTGTATAATATGCTATAGGGACACTACCAGGCTTCTTTTATCTTCCATGAGAGTATCGTAGCACCTTTGGAAGAGTTCAAGGAAGATCAAGGCTTCTTGTGTCAGACCCAGCTACTTCCTTGTTCAGAAAGCTTACATGTTTTCTGAAGAGACTGTACACGCACATCTGATGTGGGTAATCTGCCTGAGGAAATCATGAAGGTACTGATGTAGAGGGCTATCACAGAAGGATGTCAGCGTGACATGCAAGATATGAAAACACAGGACAACTCAAGAAATCATTTGTATCCTATTGCCCCAAACAGCCACCAAGATTCAGCACCTTAGTCCTATCATAGTATAGCACAACCATTTACAAGACAGAATAATGGTGGACAGCTCTGAGCAACTGGCCTGCATTAACTCTGACAGAGAATTATTCAGTGCTAAAAAGAAACAGAGCACGGACTTGCTAGAGCGTTTCACTGGCATAGGTGGTTTTCCTTCTGAAATCAGAAAGTAGTCTGCCTGGGAGTCACTGAGGCGATGGCAAGGGAAAAGAAGCTCCTGCAGTGCCGGGGTTTGGTCTGTGTGTTGAAGAAGGGGCTGGATTAAGGCAGAAGATGTAGGACTTTGAACCAGAAAAGAGCTGAACTCAGTAGGAAGACTCCAGGCCAATTCAGCTGTGCTGCTGCTGGACTGTTCATAGAACAGAAATTGTCATTTAGCTCTAAGCAAGGCTGTAAAAGAAACAAGCATCAGTAACTAAAGGATAGGTTTGTTTTCTACTCAGGTTAGAGAAAATTAATGAGTGGGTGTGCACACATGACTGGAAGCAATCACGTTAGTGCAGCTTAATGAGTTACTATTAATCAGTTTTAATTGCATTAGCTGACACATATAAACTCTTAGTTTATTGCAAATGAAAATAAAATGTATTGCCTTGAACTGCTTTAAAGCAGCAGACATTTGGTTGCTTATTTGTCCCTGCCCCATATGCTTAAGTGTTTAAAACTGATATTATTGTATGACTTCTGAAGAACAAGAATATGGGACTTTCCATGTGAATCTCCTACTGAGGCAGGCTGAAAGATTTCCTCTCTAACTGAGATGAGAGCAGAGCTGCTGAGAACAGCACCTACTCAGGGTAATTTAACCAGCTTCAGTGAGCTTACTCTCAGCCAGCCACAGGATGATTGCCTCAGCTTCAAGGTTTAAAAAATAAAGGGTCCCCTAACCGAATTCAAAGGCCCCAAAATGTGGGTATATAAGAAGAAGCAAGAAGACTGCAAGAAAAACAAGGCAAAACCATGAGAATTTCAGTGTGTCCATTTTCAAGGAATGAACTCCACAGCTAACACAGCGTTAGCACCTTTGCAAGCGTACCCGCAATGTTAGTGCCCTGAGGGGTGAAACAAGAACTAACGGTCTTCTGGGCTGTGAAATACATTCAGCCTGTGCACGTAGGTGTTCACTGAGCTGGAAAAACAGCCTAAGAGGCATCCCCAAATACATTTGACTCCCTCTGTACAAAGCTCCCTTTCTCCACACTGCTCCCATCCTCAGTACAGGGGCACACACCAAACACACCCGTCCTCCCTCCCCTCCGCCGCAGGTCTCTGTAGCAAGCCCAGGGATGAGCGGTGGTGCAAGGTGGCTGAAAATACCAGCTAAGAAACAGTTCTGGTATCATGTTTTTAATAACATGCCACCTTTGGCTGAAAAGGTTGAGGAATTCAGTCTGCTGCTTTGTTTAGCACAGGAGCAGTAACTTGCCTTTTTGTTTCAAACACCCGTTCCTTCCAGAAAAGAGGAAAAAAAACCTGACAAATTAGAGGTCGGGGGGAAGCGATGTGTTTAACAGCTGAGTTATATTTGGAAAATGATTAGGTTTTAGCATTTGGACATAAACCCAGTAATGATTTTGTATTTTCTGAATGTAAGATAAAATAAATCTACATTTTATCAAATATCATCTCAATTCAGCAATCATATAAAGACATATTAGAAAGCCTTAGAATATCCTGAATTAAAAAGTAGATCAAAAGAAGCCTCCTCAATGTAAAAATATTCTCTTTTTGTTTACCACTTAACTGATTCCTGATCAACAAATGAAGTTAGCACAAACTTATTATTTAAATTTAAGCTAACTGGATATTATTCGGTTCTTTGTTTTGTACCCCATTTGTAAAATGTCCATAGCAACTGAAAAGGAAACAGTGGTCTTTTTTCAAAATGTTTTTCTTTATAACTCAAAAAAACATTGTAAGTGACTTACTAATTACTTAGTTTAATTTAAGCTGCAACCTGCTCATTTATTCAATTTAAAAGATTTTAAGAACAAAAAAGCAAAATCCAATGAAGCAAAATATTGACCTATTTTTTCTAAAGCCATGTAAGTACATTTCTTTCCATGGACAAATAAATGTTTTCAGCAATTTAATACATTTTTTTATTATTGTTTCTAAGCTGAAACACACATAGAAAATGCATCTTAATTTTTTTTTTTTTTAAAGCAGGCTGGACTTCGAAGTTTAACTGACTCTTTTCAGCCAGTAATATCTGTGATACAGTAATACCACAGATTCTGAGAAAATAGTTCAATAAATCATAAGGAATTTAAACAGCAGTTTACCTGGAAAGAAAGAAAATTATTTTTAATTTGCTAACCTAAGGTGTAATTACTCTGCACAGTAACTGCATATATTTTCTGCTTTCCTAGAGTCTTGGCTAGACCCTTTCAGGGAAAAGATTTTTTTCCTCTGAAACTTCAGATGCATACTTACAGAGTTTTATTAATAAATCCAGGCATTCCTTGCTCAGAAACAGAAGAATAAGCAGAATCACTAGTAATTTGGCTTCCTGTTCTGGATGAGAAACTATATCCTCTTTTCATTGTATTATTGGTATACTGAAGGCTCAGGTGAACCTTATTAACTATCCAGGTTTGCTGTCTTTGTCTGCCATTATTTTAAAGTACACGCCCTTTATGAAGGTGATCCAGATTGAATACAATGCAATGTTTTTAAAAGCTGAACAGACTGTCAAGAACTGGGAAACATGTGTGCAACTTTACCTCAAAAATTCTCGTCTCTGGCTGTTGTCCCACATGCCAGTTAAAGGGATATTTCAGCCTGTTTGAAGCTTCAGATCAGGACCAGACCTGCCAGTCACTCAGTGATAGATAAGAGAATTCCCTACCTTGGAATTTCCCTTAAATAATAACTCTGTTACTCTATTCTTTGCAAAATTACAGATTATTTGGGCTTTATTTGGGAAAAAAAATACACAAATTAAAAATCCCACAACTATTTCTCTAGCTGTTGAAGAAGGGGATAATTCATCCTGACAAAACAACCCAAATGTCTGTATGCCAGTATCAATGTTTATCAGACCACAGAGGTTCTTTTTGTTCCAAAGTGGACCACATTTGGGTTTGAATAATAAGAAATTCTTTTCCATTTTTTTCCTCCCATACATGTGGAGCCAAGGTTTACATATACCTTCAAAGACAGTCTACAAAGTAGCACATCCCCTAGGAGGAGGCAGGATAATACTGTAGTTACAGGGAAAAAGTCCTGGAGTAGGTTGCATCCTCTTGACATTTGTTTTACCAGAGACAGCAGCAGACGGATGCTACCATTTACAGAAGACAGAAGCAGAACAGCAACAGGCTGACCAGTTTGGGGAGTGGGTGTACTGGTGGCCATTTGGCCATTGAGCAGATCAGCAGGCCAATGACCCTGCAGTTAGTTCCCTACAGTCAGTGTTCTCTGGCTGTGTTCTGGTGCTTAAAAGACAGAAGCAAGGTTTACTAGAAATTAGAAAATTTTGTGTAATTATACTAATTAGAGTATATATTGTCATTTTCACCTGATTGAGGAAGCAGTGCTCTCAAAAGAGACCCATAAAGCTCCCCACAACCAGCAACTTTTTTACTGATTGATGTTCAGTTGGCCAAGTCCTGGGAAGATCAGAGCCGTGTTCTGTCACCTTGCGGAGATGGTAAGAGGGTGGACTTAAGGAGTGCTTATTGTCACATGCCTTTTCCCCTGGGTACATTCAGAAGAAATAGTGGAACTCACACAGACTCCTGTACCAACATCATCTTGGTCCTCTGGTCTGGTCTGCTACACTCTGGTCTGCTTCCTCAGGATCACAGGGGGACTACACACGCTTGTCTGTCTTTACAGTGGTAGTTACAATATGGGCTCTGCCCCACCTAGTGTACACTGCTTATTGGCTTCTTTCTAGTGTTCATGAGAGTGCTAATGATTCCACCGAAGAATCTATTTTTTTAACCTAGAGACCTGTTTTTTTGCTAAGATGGAGATTGTCTACAAATCCAGTCTCATGCTTGGTTAATCGGAGCAGTGGTCCCTTAGCCAAGTGTTACCACTGCCGCCTCTGTCTGCATTTGCTACCTTGGAGCAGCAACAGCAGTTTGAACAGGTAAGTACCAAGTAATCAGGCCACCTCTGCAAGACACCCACATTTAAAACTCCCTGCTTCACTAATGCCTTCAAATGAAAACCTGACAACCCTTCCAGTACAACACTGATGAGTTACCTCATTTTTCATTTGGTTTCTGTTCCTTTTTTTTACCCAGCATTGCAACTGTGTTGTTGGGGATTTTTTTTTTTTTTTTTTTCAATTTTCCATTCTTTATTCTCCTTCTCTTTAAAATGATTTTCCTGTCTGTCACCACAGATCCTGCCTTGTAATTCCACATATTGGCTCATTGATCCTCACTGGCTTCCTCATCACTTCTCTTTCTTTTGCACATCCTCATCTCTCTGCTGGAAATCTCTTAGCCAGGCTTCACAATGCATCTGGGCTCTTCTGCCTTGGACATTGCATCTTCCTGTCTAAGCAACAGTTCACAACCTTGAGTGGCTCATCTCCTCATATCATCTCAATGTTCTGCTTTTTTCCTCTCTATGACCGTGCTGTTTCTTTTGGGGGTTTTTTTTTTTTTTTTTTTTCAATTTTCCATTCTTTATTCTCCTTCTCTTTAAAATGATTTTCCTGTCTGTCACCACAGATCCTGCCTTGTAATTCCACATATTGGCTCATTGATCCTCACTGGCTTCCTCATCACTTCTCTTTCTTTTGCACATCCTCATCTCTCTGCTGGAAATCTCTTAGCCAGGCTTCACAATGCATCTGGGCTCTTCTGCCTTGGACATTGCATCTTCCTGTCTAAGCAACAGTTCACAACCTTGAGTGGCTCATCTCCTCATATCATCTCAATGTTCTGCTTTTTTCCTCTCTATGACCGTGCTGTTTCTTCCAAGACATAACTAAAAAATAAAATTGTTACTGGCTCCCACTCCTTTTTATTTGCTTTTCCTTTCTTACCATGCAGCTGCTTTTTCTGCCTCTTTCAGTGCTGTAACTGCACCCACATTGTCTCACTAACCTTCTGTCATCTGAGCAACCTTGCATTCATCCTGTCTTTTATTCTTTTCCATAGCTAACTTGGCTCCTCGTTTTAAAATGTACTTTAGTCTCTCTGATTTTTAGAAGTCTTTCCACCTCCTCCTTCTCTGCCTTCGTTTCTGTGACTTTCCACCTCAACTCACTGAACGAAACTGCCTTTAGTTGCTCTGTGAGGCTTATTACTTCGGGCGTAGAGACTCACGTTGTACCTTCTTCTGTGGGTAGTATCTGACTGCATTAATCCCTCGGTTATCATCTCGTGCTTCAACCTTGTTTGTCTCAGACCCCATCTTTTCATCGTGGAGTTGCAAAGAACTGAGCAGGACTGTGTTCCCTTCCTCAGCTGATGCTGCCGAGAGAATTTAATGAGAAAGGTGGGAGATGTTGAATTCAGTGCTTCAGCACTGCCATCCACTGGCAGCCTTTGATCACGACACTCCGTATTTGACTAAAATCTTCGAAGTTTTGTGTTTGCTTCATCTGCTGCTACTGAATTGGAATGTTTTAATGTAAGCACACTATTTGAGAGTAATGGAAGTGAAAAAAATCTTTATGTTATACTCTTTCCAAATAAAAGATGCATTTCTGTTGCTTTCTATTTTGTTTTACAAAGTGAAATATTGAGATTGGTGTTTCAAGTACTGAAGAATCAAGGGATTCTAGGTTAAACTGTTGTGTACGATTAATTAATCTGCATTACCTGAATGATGTGTATGTTATGTAATATATTTAGCTCATGCTTAAGAAAGATGCAATACTTAAAATCAAGCATGTAGATAGATGAAAAAGGGAAATTGGGGTAATGTGGGTTCCAGCCTCCATCTTCTTTAGGAATGTCCTGAATCAGATTGGTTTCTCTATTTTAATAGTCTTCAGTGGGATTCCTTTCCATGACCACATCTAGTTTCTCCTTGAACCCATATATAAAGACCTTTGTGATATTTTTTATGTTTTTCCCCATACTATTTTATCTTTTAAAACTTTCCCCTCTTTAATTCTTTTTTTTTTTTTTTTTTAATATTACTTCATTTCTGTTATATAGTCAAGGTTCTTGTAAGTAGGCTTACTGATATATGATTAATATTCCATGATTAGAATAACTTGCCTTTTACATTTCTTAATATATTCCCATCCTAAGCAGTGGCAGGAATATTTACCTTAGTACAATAGCTCCTCTGTAACAGGAGACTGTGAAAATCTATCCAGTTGTGAGCTCCAATAAATTCTATACACAGATGTGTTTTAGGAAAATTTTGAATGGAAGAATAGATACAAATATCCAAAAGAAAGTGTGCTCAGTGTTTCAGTAATTAAATCACTTATCCAATTTACGGCCATGTGCTGAAATATTACCCAGAATTCTAGGATGGAGCACTAATTGAATTCTTAATTGAAATGACTCATCTAAACAACACAGTGACCTAGATTGCCCTCCTGAATGTAAAAGACTTTCCAAACGGTATCCTGGTGTCCTGGTTTGAAGTAAAACAGAACCAATTTTCAGTTCTGTAATGCTACATTTTAGCTAGGCCTCTTCTAACTCTCTGCAATTAACGGCATATTGTGGAGAGAACTGCTCATTCTCAGAATGATAAGACCAATGTTTGTGCTACATGCCAAGGAACAGTATGTAGAGAGGCCCTTGCTTATACTTATTGCTGTAACAACCAAGGTCAGCCAATTTTCGCTATTTACCCCATTAGAGTGGAAACACAAAAATGTAGAGGGGTCACATCTGCGGGGAGGAGCGGAAAGGACAGGTGACCCAAACCTGACCAACTGGGGTATTCCATCCCATCTGCCCCATGCTCAGTACAAAAGCTGAGGGATCAAAGGGCCAGCTCTCTTTCTTTGATGGCCGACATCTGAAGAGGACTCTGTTCATCTGCCTTTGATCCATATGTTCCTGACTCTGAAGCTGAAACCCAGCTCCCATCCGTCGCTGAGTCGAGTCTGGGACTTCCCCAGTGCCTGCCAGTGACATGACTGTCATCCTGGGAGCTTGATACAGTTTTGTATATATAGTATCTATTTCATTATTTTCTTATTTTTGATTTTAATATTAGTTCTTCATTAAAGTAGTTTAGTTTATTCCAAACTTCTAAATACCCTTATCTCTTCCTCTCCTCTCTTTTGGTGGGGGGAAAGGGGAAGGGCCATCTGTCAGTGTGGTTTTTGGTAAATTCGGCTGAAACCACGACACCTGGCACAAGTGCCACACTACAAAAGCTTGACTCTTGTCCATCTAAAAGAAAGGTTATCTGTCAGAGGAAGAATGACTGGAAGGAGGTTACTATTTGCAAGTGAAATGTGTTTTTCCTTACGACAAGGCGAGATGGATTGGCCTTTTTCTCGCTCGTTTTGTCTCAACCAGAATTGGTCACACTAGACACAAAGCTCGCTAAGTACTTTGATCTACAGGGCTTAACAGAAATATGGACCTTACACAAAACCTCTGTAAAGGCATGAATTTTTCTCATCTTGACACTTACATAGAAAGAGAGCTACAATTAGATGGACAAATCGACATTTCTAAAAATAAGTAAACTGAAAATAGGATTGTTCAATTCAAATAACTGCAAGTTAAATATCAGGTGAAATCTCACTCATTATTATGAAAACCTTTTTCTTCTGTTGTGTGTACTGACTGTTTTTTTTTTTTTTAAAGAGGACATTGATTAGATTTTGCCTCATTAAAAAACAACATTTATATTAATGCTGGGTTTTTAATGCTTCAGATTTCCTCATTCACTACGGGACTCTTACAAGCCTGGTGCTTTATTTTAGTGATTTATAACTGGACCATAAAAGCCTACTTGGCACTGAAATCTGGAGCAGATAAGGGAAACAAAAAAAAAGCATTATTCTTAATATTCTTAATTTCTACTACTTACAAGTGACTATAAGATAGGACATTTAATACGGTTTTAGTGTCTTACAAATAAATAGAGATTTGCATCTGACTTCCACGAACCATGCAACCTGTGGTCTAACAATCCTTGTAAAGTGTGGTCCACTAGCAGAAAATACACTTATTACATAATACTGAGAGCAGACAGAATAACTTCCTCAAAGCCTTTGTTAGCATTTTGCCATTTAGTGAAGAGGCTATTTGAGATAATTTTTGCCTCTCTTGAATTTATTAATTTCTGCCAGCTGGTAAATCTTTCTCTAAAAACCTAAAAATACTCGATGCAAATGAACAGAATCTTTCTCTTAAGAATATTAAGAAGTAGAAATTGAGTTTGTATTGCTTCTCTGGAAAATAACTTACTAGCCAGGAAATCAGAGTTCTCCTTAGTGTTTTGATACACCAGTATTGACTGTCTTCATTATTCTGTCAAAGCTAATAAAGTGCATAAACACATCAGGTACACCCTCATTATATCCTTACTTTCAGAAAACTGCAGAAATAAGTACAAGCTTCTTTAAAGAAATAAACAATTATCCATGGCTTTAGTAGCATAAGTCATTACTGTCTTTGATTTTTAAAAGAAATTTCTTGTGGCTGGAAAAATCTTAAGAGAGAGGACACAGCATAGAGTAAAAGTGTTTTGTAATGTACTTACATATCACTGGCAATGGAAGAGTTCCTGGACATAGACTTTGGAGAAAGGTCATAGTCACTGTCTGACCGGTAAAGGAAAGACTCCCTACGTTGACTGTGGACAAAATTTGCCTGAAGAATCAGCCCTGATCCAGGGCTCGTCATAGGATCCAAGGGACTTCGTCCCGATGAGGTACCATTGTCCACATCGAAACTGCAAAAGAAAGGAGAAAAAGATTTATGACATTGACATAAGGGTTTTGAAAGTAATAAACACTCTTCTGACAGCTTTATCACTAGGTAATCGCTGCTTGGGGAAATAAAGACCTGATCAAGTCCACCACTAAGACAAAAAACAAGGCACACAAGAAATATACTTTAAAAGTACTGATAACCAAAGAGAACAAGTGTGAAGGAGAATAAGTTTGGTAGAGAAAAAAAAATATTAGGAATACAGGAAGCTTATGCTTCTCTGCACGTAGAGTATCCGTGAGCTCTATACCTGAGGAAACATGACGTTTCATTGAGCTGGACCCTTATTATCCCGTCTCCCACTATTGAGGCAGTTGAGGACTCTTTTGCTATCAAGTACCCAACCCTAATATTCATTACTAGCCAAAAAAGTCAAGAACATATTTTGTCTTACCCCAATATACAAAGTGATGAGGTGAAATTAAGTCATATGTGTGTTCTTGGGCATGCTTGCATGCATTAGAGTTCCTATTTTACAACAGATTGAAGAAATGTTGTCTTTGCTTACTGCCAAGCAGCATGAATTCTGTGGTCATTTGTGTCTTTGAACTACACAGTTGAGATCCAGCACTGCTAGTTCTTGTATTTGGTACTAAGAGTGGTAAACAAGCTTATAATGCCTAGGGAACACTGTGGTCACGAGAGGCTGAAGAGTGAGGGGAGAGAAAGAAAGAGAAGGAATGAGAAGATGCTCTTTCATGTAGTCTGTGACGTTTCCACAAAGGGCTTTGAAAATCAGTGCAAAGACCTTCAATAGGAGTCTGCAATCAATTAGAGACTAGCACAAGGTGGGCAGTGTTGGAAGGACGTGCTCATGGCAACCCGTGTTGCTTAGCAGCCCAACAGCTGCGTTTGGTACCGTAAGAAGTCTTTTTGGAGCATGTGGCTCCATTTTTAGACTTAATGTGTTGTAGTCCGCAATCTCAGAAGTTACAAATGTGTAGATTAGCAAGATTATGTCTCCATCTGATGGGATGAAGCACATTTTACCCAGCTAGAAGTGAAAGATGGTTTTTGTTTCCCTAGTTGGTTGTGTCTCTATAAACCAAAGATCAGTTTTAGCTTTACACTATAGAAGGAAATGTGTGCATGAGACTTTTGCTTATAACTGCTTGGGTTCATTTGCCATACTAATGGGAGCTCAAATAATACTGCTAAAGCATTTAGGAATGAAGGATGAACAGGGGATCATTTGCACGATTTTTCAAACATGGGTAAGTGTTAGCATCCCATTATGTATTTGTAGTGAACCCATCTAAAGTACTCATTTTCAAAAAAGTTTGCATGTGAAGGACACCCACCGATTTTCAATTATATAGCGGAAGAGAAAATATTCAATACATGTCAGCTATTGATTAGATTTCAGCCTGACGCAGGTGTCACAGCAGGTACACGCTACTCTCTGCACTGGCTTTTTTCTTGCTGTTATCCACCATTGATCTGAGGTTGCAGTGAGGTTGCACCTTTAATGTTATACTGAAGTGACGGCATTCCCATGGCTTTGTTTTCTCTGTTAAATGAACTAATCAAAGAAACATATATTGCCTATTTTGACAGAGATGCACATTGCCTGGCACAGAGTGGACCTTGATTTCATGGTTTATTTCATCGTTATTTTGCACATATTCCTGGAACTGCAAGCTTTCTACCACCCTTAGACTATATTACTTATTTTGTATTACCTTTCACAATTTTAATGTAGAAATGCAAAATGTGTGGGTTTTTTTTCAGAAAACTATTCAGAAAATGGTATTAAACAAACTTCAAGAGAGTTTAGCGATTTAGTCCTCTTTGCACTGTAGTTTTCAGAACAACTCACTGTCAGCAAGTCCTAACACTTCTCAATTTTTATTTCTTCTGATTATGTCTAAATACTTTTTCTGTGTCCTCAAATGTGCTACTACTACATGATATTATCAATCTCTAGCTAACAAGCTTAATCCATTAGATATCAAATGATGTCACCAGCCTGGTGGGTGATCTTGGACAACACAAAGCTCCTCTTTTCATTTCATTTTCCCTATTCATTGCACCCTTTTGATCATTGTGAGATCTGCTCACAAAGAAATATTGAAAAACATATCAGCAAGGGCAGGATAGCATGAATACTACAGTCAAATATCCTTTGCAGCTTATAGTGCCATAAGTTAATAACCACACCGCCATGTCATGGTGACATGGAAAGTAGTATTGAGTGCACCTTCAGCAAATTTGCCAACTACACCAAGCTGCATGACATGCTCAACACACTGGAGGGAAGGGATGCTGTCCAGAAGGACCTGGACAGGTCTGCAAGGTGGGCCCATGCAAACCTCATAAAGTTCTACCAGGCCAAGTGCAAGGTCCTGCAGCTGGATCACAGCAATCCCAAGTGCAAATATAGACTGGATGGAGAATGGATAGAGAGCAGCACTGAGAAGGACTTGGGGGTGTTGGTGGTTGAAAAGCTCAATATGAGCTGGCAATGTCTCCTCACAAGTCAGAAGGCCAACTGTATCCTGGGCCGCATCAAAAGAAGTGTCACCAGCAGGTTAAGGGAGGTGATTCTGCCCCTTAAGTCCTCTCTGATGAGACCCCACCTGGAGTACTGCATTCAGCTCTGGAGCTCCCAACATAAGAAGGACATGGACCTGTTGGAGTGAGTCCAGAGGAAGGCCATGAAGATGATCAGAGGACTGAAGCACCTCTCCTGTAAGAAAGGCTGAGAGAGTTGGAGTCGCTCAGCCTGGAGAAGAGAAGGCTCCAGGGAACATTTATAGCAGCCTTCCAATACCTAAAGGGGGCCTACAGGAGACATGGGGAGGGACATTTTACAAGGGCATGTAGCGATAGGGCAAGGGGTAATGGCTTTAAACTGTAAGAGGGTAAATTTAGATTAGATATCAGGAAGAAGTTCTCTACTGTGAGGGTGGTGTGACACTGGAAGGGGTTGCCTAGAGAAGTTGTGGATGCCCCATCCCTGGAAGTGTTCAAAGCCAGGTTGGATGCAGCTTTGAGCAACCTGGTCTAGTGGAAAGTGTATCTGGTCGTGGTCCAGGGACTGGAACTAGATGTTCAACTCAGACCTTCCAACTCAGACCATTCTATTATTCTATGATTATGACTAGCATGACTACTATTATTCACTAGCAAACAGTATTTTTGAGTTTGAATTGCTGAGTATTCCAATGCCAATGAAGGGTGAGCTCTTTGTATCCAAATTGCATAAAAAAAAAATTAATTGTCTAAATAAAATAATTTTTGTCTTTTAACAGCTGAAAGAACACACAGACTCCTAAAAAATGCACAGTCTGTATGTTTTGTTTTTCTATTGAAGGCAGGAGGGCAGATATCTCATGCAATTTTAGGTAAAATAGAAAGAGGACTGTTTACTCCTAGCTCAATAAGACCAACTTCTGCAATAGATATTAGTTTTTCTGAAAACTCTGGATCATAAGTTAAAAGTGGCATAGAAATAAATGAAGGTAAATATAAGTCTTCTGACAGCAAGAAAATTTTGAATGCAGGGTGACTATTAAATTGATTTCTTTAATAGTGGACTTAATTATTCAACTGATTAAAAGTTATTTTTTTGGTTTAAAGGAACATGTCGTTTTGGTTCCAGATTTGTTTTATTTTCTTCATTCACCTTTTGTGGACATGATATACCTATTTTATTACCAGTCTTATTTCTCCCTGTCAGAAACTAAGGCAAGCTTCTGTGAATGAGTTCACTGTCAGATTATAAAACAGTGATTTTTCTTAAATTTTAAAGTCCATTAGATAAGATTGAAGCTTCATCAGCTGGGATAGGCTCTGTGGTTTGCACCATCAAATAACTACAAGTATGTGCAAGACTTGCACATGGCTGTTGTGACAGGAATTTTATCCTGTGGTGCAGTGCTGCATCCACTAGATGGGTGTCAAAAGCAATGAACGGGATCCAAATAAAACAGCTTGGATTTGGCTAATACTGCTCAACCAAAATGCCTTTTATGTAAATATGGATCAAGAAAAAGAAATGTTCAGTTCTACAGTCAAAGGAGAATGTGAATACAGCACTGGTTTACCAGAAACTTATGTTTACATTGAAAAGTTTTTAAAATGCAGCAAAGTGTCTTATTTAGCTCTTACTTACTGAAGTGTTTGCTAACAGTTTCAGGTACAAAAGCCTGTAAAAATCTAAATGAAAAATGTGTTATTACACTGAAAATGGAACAAATTGTTTCTTCTGAATCACAAGTCTTATCTGCAAGAAATGGCATTGCTGATCACATGCATCAAATGAACAGAGAATTAGAATGAGGAATTGAAGACTTTCACACAGCTTGTTTGTTCTTTCTTGCTGCATACACTGAAAAAATTTAAAAGTTTAAGGACAGGCTCTTTAATTTGCCTGGTCAGAAACTGCAGAAAGTCCTCTGTGGTTGCTTCATATTTATCTTTCCACTCCTGCTAAGTTTTAAGGCACGGCAGGAATATGCTGTGAATTAAAAAGTGCACACTCAGTGACACACGAGAAGTTACTCTCTCCCGAGTGTGTTCATCAGCCTCCTTGCACTTTCTGGTGAAAAGTCGTCTTTGGAAAGGAAGAAGGAGCATGGAACTTATTACTGGAAGCACAGGAACTGTTTTGGTATTGCTTCACAGTCAGAAAATGGCCATTTAAAGACTGAATTTTCCACCATTGTTCTGCAGCCAGCTTTAAGCACTTTGCACAACGCCTGGAAACTCAAGCTGCTTTTAGTGAAGGGAGCATTTGGCACATTACACATCACAGAATTTTCTGTGTTCAAAGAGCTTTGCTGCAACTCCAGAGATGCCAAAGCTATGTAAAGCCAATGCTAATTCAGCAACTTTGCATCTGCATTTTGACAAAATATTTTATGACATAAGTGGATACTGTTTATCCTTAGAGCCTGCCTTAGTGTTCAGTGATGACAAATATGACATGAGATGAAAGTTCAGCCTTTTTTCCTTTTTTGGTAATTGACCATGTTTGCACGTCTTGCCCACTGTGTATCATCCATGCTCTGTGCCAAGATGGGGATAAAAGTGGTGAACTCTCTTGAGAGACTTGTAAATGTTCATGGCTAATCTTCCCTGTGCTCCTAGCAGGACAAGTAGTAATAACATCACAAGCAACCTTTGGGAAGATTATTAACGATTTTCTTCAGGTAACAGTAGGAATACATGGCAAGGAGACAGGAGACGATCTGAATCCTGGGTCTCAGCAGCACTACATTGCTATTTACTGCACAGCTTCTTTACACAGGGAAAGAAACCCCCTGTGGACTTCCTTTTGAGTTCTTAAATAACACTCTCATACTCTCTGCAAAAAACAAAAAGGGGAAGATCTGTGTGCAAAACGTAACTTTTGTTACATAAGGAGTAATAGCATCATAATGAATATACACAAGTGCTTG
The DNA here is from genome assembly GCF_001431845.1 of Calidris pugnax. Classification (NCBI taxonomy): domain Eukaryota; kingdom Metazoa; phylum Chordata; class Aves; order Charadriiformes; family Scolopacidae; genus Calidris; species Calidris pugnax. The sequence goes on along the minus strand of NW_015094508.1, from coordinate 9,515,560 downwards.
TAATTAAGGTTGCAGAGAAAATCTTAATGTTGGTCTTCCTTACTACTGAGAGCTTAGCAATTTAATCCTGTAGATTTTTCTTGGGGGTATATATTTTTTTTAAGAGAAGTCACAATGGGCATGATTTCCAGATCAACTGACTACTGAAATAACCTATAACTAATGCAGAATATATCCATCACATCTAAGAACAAAACTTTAAACTGTCCTGCATTGGTTTAAGGCACACACGTCTCTAGAATACACAGTAGTTAATGCAGACAAGGCCTAAGAGCTCACTACATTCTGCCTGAATAGCAGGCCTAAAATTTATTTCTTATATTAATTCGCTGCTTGGGACCTTTCAAAACGTTTCCTTTAAGACAGTGTCAACCCAGTGATGCAGGAGAGACCACATCTGTTTTTTACCTTCTACTTTCCTTTCTGTCTCTTCTCTCATGTCTAGTAAAAACTAGACCTCAGAAAAATGAGGGGAAAAAAGAGAAATATTTATACTGACATTTTAGAAGAAGTATCATCAACTCTCTATACTTGAAGAAAATAAGTAATTTGTATATGGCCTGATATTTTTTTCTCTCTAGAAAAGCTAACAAAAAATTTTGCCTTCCACTGCTTAAAAATATGTTTAGCAATTTGTAAGCAAATGTTATTAAAAGGAACATATGATCTAAATCTGAATTTTCGTGTACCACTGGAGAATTTAAGCTAACTATCTACTTGTGGCTTTAGGTTTCCAGTTAAGCAATTCAGCAAGCAAGGCCTATGATTAACTCCATTTTTAGAAGTGGTGTGGATAGATTTTCCAGTATCAAAACTGCAAGCCAAAGAAGAAAATGTGACATTTAGTGAAATTTGCTTGTAGCAGCAAAACTTGGCTTTTGCTCTTGGCATAACTGTTTTTGGAAACATTTGAAGTGTAGCAAGGCTTAATACTAATATAAAAGCCCGGAGAATGGACAAACAGAACATGTATAGGACAAAAAATACACTGAAGCAAAAAGGTTTGTAAGAATTAATCTACCCAGACATGTTAACAGAAGGATTCCAACTATCTATTTAAGCTTCTGATGATTTTCCAGCAAGCATCTTAGGAAATGCTGCTGATCTCTCTAAACAAATTGTTTCATGTTTTGTTATGAAGTTGCCAAGCGAGGAGTTTCCTGTGATGACTACTTCATATCTTTGGGCGTTTTGCTTGGAACTGTCTCCTTATACTCAATTCAAGGTGTACTTTTCATAATGTCACCTCATTATCTCAATTATATCTCAATGGTCTATATATTTGGCACACAAGACTTTGTTGCACCTATTAAAACAATTTGCTTGTTGAGCTCAGCCATAGTGGGATTTTTTCTGTGAATCCTTTTATTCTTTCCTCCGAGAGAGAATTGTCCCACACCTGGCAATTTTTATTCACTGAACATGGGTCTTCCAACTGAACATCTTCCTGCTAATGTGAAGTTCAGTTAAGAATGCCAGATTCCAGATCCTGTTACATGGATTTGATGTTTCTCTGAAGCTGAAATAGTTGTCTTATTGCAATATAATAACAATGCAAACGAAAAACACAAGAGAGACAAAATGCAAAATAATTTCCAAGAAATGTGGTGATCTGTTCAGGTTTCTACTAGGTTTAAGTCACTTTGTATGGTTCCTCTGATCTAAGAATTGTACTGGGACAAGTATTCCCGTTTTCAGATAATAAAAAGAGGCCTCCAAGACATTAAACTGTTTTCCCCGAGGCTTCTGGTAAAGTCTGTGGCAGACTGAGCTCTGAATGAGGAAATCTGCAGAAAATATTGAAGAATTGGACTATTTTGTGAAACCTGGCTGAAAAATAGAACCACTTCATCCAGACATGAGAAAGAGAATGCAGCAAATCCCGGAGTGCTCCTGAGCAGCAAGCCAGCCAGCTGCCCCCAGCCACCCACTGGCTCCCACTGCCTGTCAACGCGACTGCTTCGCTGAGAGTGCAGTCTCAGCAGGACCAATGGTTCTCTGCTTTTTTAAAATTACAGTCTGCCTGTCACCATTCACTTAAATCATAGAATCATAGACTGGTTAGAGTTGGAAGGAACATTAAAGACCATTGAGTTCCAACCCCCCTGCCATGGGCAGGGACACCTTCCACCAGATCAGGTTGCTCAAAGCCCCATCCAGCCTGGCCTTGAACACCTCCAGGGATGGGGCATCCACAGCTTCTCTGGGCAACCTGTTCTAGTGTCTCACCACCCTCACAGTAAAAAATTCCTTCCTGATATCTAATCTAAATTTACCCTCTTTCAGTTTAAAGTCATTACCCCTGATCCTATTGCTACACTCCCTGATAAAGAGACCCTCCTTATCACTCGGGTAGGGCCCCTTCAGCTACTGGAAGGCTGCTATAATGTCTTCCTGGAGCCTTCTCGTCTCCAGGCTGAACAGCTCCAATTAACTCGGCTTGTCCTCACAGGAGAGGTGCTCCAGCCCTCTGATTTTAAATGTATTGGAATAAAATCTTAAAGCATTTTAAAATGTTTATCTAGTAATTTATAAAAATATGCAAACCATCCATCAAGCATACTGATTAATCCTGATTAACATCCAGCTCCCCTAAGACATTAGAAGAACAACTTTCTTTCAGGAAAACTAAAATATAACAATGAATGTAAGATCATGGTTGAGACAGACTGCTGCCAGAGATGGAAAATCCAATACACTGAAAGACCTCAGCCTCATCCAATTTCAGTTGGATGCCATTACCAGAAGTGATCAAATTATTTCTATATATTCTTTCTGAATTAGTGGTGTGATAAAGCAAGTATGCAGGAAAAAAGGTAATTCCTCAGACCTGCAATATTTAAATCAATACCCTACAGTACTGATGAAAGCAAACATAATCCAGAAAACAGGTATAAATTTTCCCAGGGCTAACAGCAATAAGCATTGGGAAGCTTCCTGGCAAACACATCCTTCAGAAGAATCATCATCTACAGCCACAATGCCAATAAACACTTGGCACGGTCACAGAAGATATGGTTACATGTACCATGTGCTTAGTGGCAGAGATCTTGGGCAAAGAGTACCCCCAGCCAGAACTTGACAAGAAAATGGCAGTTGTGGTTACTCCTGGTTACTCTCCTGTCCCAGAGAATGTGGTACAGAAGGAGGTCCAAAGAGCCAGGAGATGTGATTGCCATGACAAGAGTTGGTCGTAACCCTCAACATCACCCAACTCATAATTATTAAGGTGTATAATTGTTAAGTATGTATTCCAGAAAATGGATGAGGGCTGTGGACAGAAAAGTCCAAAGAAAAGAAAGTCTATTGCCCGAACTATAGGAAGCCTACACATAGAAGGTAAGATAGTTTGTTTCACCAGTACCATGTGCACACATAGATATCTACCAGAAATCAAGTCCAGCTTCAGGGGAAAGTGTACAGGAGGCAGCTGGATAAGAAAATGAAGTTGTCTCTTCAGGCAAAGAAAGTGTCTTCCAATGTTGCTGTAGATTCTCTATGCTAATGAAAGCTCCATGAAAAGGAGACATCATTATATTTGACAAGCAACACTTTTTTCTCACACTGTTGTAAAATTCCTTTAATTGCAATAAACAATTGATGGCAATAAATGACATATGAATTCTACTTCCACAGAATTTGTGGTGGGATTTGTTAATAGCAATTATCACTTATATCATGGCATGTATTGTTAAAATTTCAAAAGCTCAATGTATTAAGAGCTTTAGAGCTCTACATTCTTTGTACTTTGCTTTTTTTGAAATTGTTTCACTGAAGTCCTTTCCATTTCAGTTTTTACCGTTTCAGTTCCTTACATTCTGGGTGTTTGGAGTTTAATTTTTTTTTATTTGCATTTTTTGTATTGTGGTATTTTGTATTGTATTGTAGTTTACCAAATTTACTAAATTTTTTGTTTCTTCCACTTCCCAAGACTTCTACTAGGTGTATCAAGGTCCACTTCAAGATTTCGGTTCTGGAAACTCTTGCTACAGCTTTGCCACATGCAAGCAACAACCTTTAAAGGAAAAAGATCAGGAGCTTGTCTTGGAAGGGTGCTGAGACTGGAATATCTTGAGTGTACGTGCTCATATTGTATTTTACTTTACATAGATTGTAGACCCTTAGCAGATTCCCTGAGTAACTGTTATGTCAAGAAAGATAATTATCATCACTAGTTCAAAACAAATTATAAAGAATGAACCCCAGGAACCAATATATGTTAGGGGTGGACCTGCTGGAAAGCATTTCTGAGGAAAAGGATCTGGGGATCCTGATGGATAGTAAACTATCCATGAGCCAGCAATATGCCCTTGTTGCCAAGAGGGCCAATGGAATCCTGGGCTGCATAGGGAGAAGTGTGGCCAGCAGGTCGAGGGAGGTCATTCTCCCTCTCTACTCTGCACTGGTGAGGCCACAACTGGAATACGGCGTCCAGTTCTGAGCTCCCCAGTTCAAGAGAGATAGGGAACTACTGGAGAGAGTCCAGCGTAGGGTGGCAGAGATTATTAAGGGATTGGAGCATCTCCCATATGAGAAAAGGCTGAGAGAGCTGGAGCTCTTTAACCTGGAGAATAGAAGACTGAGGGGAGACCTCGTCTGTGTTTACAAGTTCCTAAAGGGTGGGTTGAAGGAAGAAAGAGCCAGACTCTTTTCAGTGGTTTCCAGCGATAAGATCAGGAGCAATGGGCACAAGCTGGAACATAGGAAGTTCTATTCAAATATGAGGAAGAACTTCTTTACAGTGAGGGTGACGGAGCACTGGAACAGGCTGCCCAGGGAGGTTGTGGAGTCCCCTTCTCTGGAGATCTTCAAGACCCGCCTGGATGCAGTCCTGGGTAATGTGCTCTGAGCAATCCTGCTTTAGCAGGGGAGTTGGCCTAGATTATCTCTAGAAGGTCCCTTCCATCTCTGACAATTCCGTGATTCCATGATAATCTACAGCAATGGATCACTTGGGGCTTATTTTTCTTGATTCTTTTTACATTATTTTAATGCTATATTATATTATTATAATGCCTAATAATATTACCCAAGCAGGCTGCTTGATACTCTGCATTATAAGACTGCTTTTTTTTTACCACTACTAAATTCTGTCCAGTGACGCTGAAATTTTCCTTCCAATGTTTTTGAGGGAAAATAGGTCAACTACTGATGAGAAAATGGCAGAGAAATGTATATTTTTTTCATATTTAAAAAGAAATCTGGGAACTGTTTTGTGAGATACTCTAGTGACTCATATTTTGCAGCAAGAAGTGGAAGTGTCTGCAAAACGCTTTTTTTGCTGATTCTGTAAACATCTTCATAAATTTCAAAAGTTATAAGCTTAGGCCAACCTTAATCCAGTCACCTCATGTATCTCATTACTGAAAAAATATTTTGTGATACTATATTATTTTTTAAAAAGCTCCTGCTTTGTTCAGGGTCTAAAAGGGCCCTGAGGAACAAGCCCTTGTCAGTGGGATATTTCTCGCATTCACTGCAGAAGTGAATCAGGCAAAGGACTACAGAAAGGTAGAAGTGCTTTTATCATCACCAACTGGAATAATATTTGCCCAAGTTGCAGTGCACCTGATACTGAACTAGTCACACCAGCTTTACCTACGTCACTAATTACGTTTCTCATTCTTGAGGTATTCACTCTGAACAGCTCTTGCTTGAGCTATGTGGACATCAGCACTTAAAAATACAGATTAATTCAGAACACCTGAGCAGCTACTGCATGGATCAAAGGTCCATGAGATCCATGATTCTGTCTCTAGTAGTGGCCAAAAGTGAATGCCAATGGAAGAGGGTAAGAGCAACCACTTAGAAGTGATACCTCCTCAGTGTATCCCAGTCCTTCACCCTGACCCTTTCATGAAAAATATACTCTGAATACATGAGTCATTCTGTGACAAGAAGATCAAAAATAGGAAGTTATAGACATCTCATTTTGCATACTCAATTTAGGGAATACTTTCACTTTAAACTCTGTGCTTTAGTTCTCCTTATGTTAAATAAGTATGATAGTACTTCCTCAAATCATATGGGCAATATGAAAATTAATTTCATCATCTCTGAGAAGCAGTAAGGTATCATAGTGATGGACACCACAGAAAAGCCATTGAAAGCACTATAACTACTTTTCCAACAGGAGTGAACAGCAAGTTGTCAACAAAGCACGTTGCGTTAGAGTGAGCAGCAAAAAATAATCGAATTCCTAATACCTCATTAGTTGAGTTGCATTTGTTCTGTGCACTCAGTGAAGTAAAACCACTATGGAATATTATAGGTAAAGTCTGTATCAAATTATTTGAGAGCAAGACTAAACCAAGGTTCCTAAGTCAATTGTAACATTGGCATTTCCTTCTTATGTGCTTGACTTTTCAATCATAATAATGTAGATATGAGGTCGTTGTATGTACATCTGTGTGCATGTTGGAGTCCACATGATGGCCTAATCTCTCTAAACTCTTGCATTTGCTTTTCTTGTTCTAAAATTTTCTTTTTCAGCCTACTGTAGCACTATGCACTATCAACAGCCATTACTGGTAGACCACCCGAAATTTCAGACTTCAAATGCAGAGCTGCAGATTTGCTTTCTAGTAGTTAGTATACAGATGAACAAGTTCACTCTCCTTTTTGGTTATAACGTATGTTTGATTAACCTCATATCCTGAAGACTTCAAGATCAATGGAACATCTCATTCATAGTCTCATTATAATTAACAGCTATCTTAATATAAGCATGTTCTCGCTAAAATCTTGTGTTCCTATATTTTTTGCAAAGTTTTTGTTAGTCACTATAAGATCCCTACTACATACATGGTTGTTGGACTCTGAGAGCAAAAGCTATAAAGCTACAAATGCAGTGCTTTAACTATTGACAAAATAAAGAACATGTTATGAGGTGAAAAATTACTATACATATTATGCAAATCTTATTTGGGATCATATGTAAATGAGCAGAAGTCTACGAGTTCTCAGTAACTATTCACAGCTTAACTAGAAATAAGAAAAAAAACCAAAACACTAGCTGCTACAGTCTTCAAATGCCACACACAGAGCTAAGCTAAGTATGTCTTACCAAAATGAGTCTTTCTCTGTGGAGGAACGTGGTAACAGAAATATCAGTTTACACACTTTACTTGTAACAAGGCATTTTTTCCAGTATTAAACAAACTTGGAAGCATATTTGAGGTAATGGGTGGAAACAGGAACTGAAAAAAAAAAAAGCTTTTTTTTTTTAAATGTGAATGATCTGACAGGCCAAAGCTGTTAAAAATCACTGTGTATTGCAAAACAAAATTGAACATTCTCCTCACAAAGCAATACCAAAATGTTTTACTAAAATTTACAACTCAGCCTGCCCCATACAGAAATATGCATCTATAGAACTATCAGTACATTCAAGGACAGCTCAAGCTTTACTCATTAGTTACAGAGATATCTGTAAGCACAAGCCAATTCCAGAGAGTGAACTTTGTGCTCCAGTTCGCATAAAGAATTTGGTAGAGAAACAGACTGATTGTTTACTGCTGTGCTCATCCATCAACCTTCCTCCCTGCTGGAACTGCCCCTCTGCTGCCATCCTCCCTGAGGCAAAACGTGCTGCCTTCCCTCATCCTTTCTGCAAGACCTCCCTCTAACACCAAAGGAATGCATGTTTAAAATACCAAAACATTGCAACGTTTGGTCATAGAACCCTAGAATCATTTTGGTTAAAAGACACCTTTAAGATCATCGAGTTCAACTGTTAACCAAATCATAACAATTGAACTACAGAGTTCCTTAGGATGAAAAGATTAAAATGCCATCCATTTACAAATGAAAAAAAAAAAAAAAGAAACCAAAGTAGATCAAACATATAAGGCTATCTTTGAATTAAGTAATTTCCCATTCTCAGGAAAACCTGTATATAATTTTTTTTTACTTTATGCAAAAAAGCTGTTTGGCAATTTGATTCTAAAAGTCTATTTCCTTGATACCTATGTCATTACTAAAATTGGGACAGGACACGCCATAATTGCTGGCGCCGAGGAGGTGATTATATCACTCTGGAAACATTACAAAATGTGCAATCCAAGAGACTGGGAAGAAAAAATGCCAACATCTAGCACCAGTCCCTACAGCTGAAAAAATGTCACTGTAACACTGTTGCTTCGGGAACAAGCTTTGTCTCCAACTTTTTTTCTCCTAACATCTGGTTATTTCATCCTGTAAAGTGTCCCCAGGAGAACCAACAATTTTGCCAAATAAAAAGTACTTGTCAATGAATTCTTCTGAGCAAAATTCAACCTGCATGTCCAAAGCTCTGCTAAGCTGATCACACACATGGTCGTGTGGTTATGTGCCCTCCCTGCTTGCACCAGTCTAGATGCAATGTTCATCACCATGTCTAGTCTACAACTCTGGAGAACTCACAGGCCAAAGTCTTTGGCTCTCAAGGAGAAACCTTAAGCAGATGCAGGGCCCCCCAGGCAGCCGAGGGAGAGACACTGCTGGTTTACTATGTAACCTATCAGGAAATCCTTTGTTTCATTCTTTTCATTTGCAGGAATGAAGTAGGGTAAGAAAATACAAAAACCTGTTCTTTCACTGAATGAGTCATCCTGAATGAATCATTTTATCCCCTCCTGTGCTCCCATTTCCCTACCTGCAAAATGAGTACTTTGAAAAGTGCTAAGAGCTCTAGTAACAAAAGAAAAAAAAAATAATTGTAAGAGCTAAAATTAGTATTACTGAGAGTAGTAGTAACAGTTGTGGAAATATCAGAAACACTGCTTTTTAAGAACTTATCAAAAGTGGATTTGCATGGGAAAAAAAGAAATTTAGAAATTTTACTATTTTTCCTCATAGAAAACGTGTGAAGTGATAGGAAGACTAGCAGGAAAGAAAGACTTGCTTTTTTACTTCTTTTGTTACTTTTACTTTCCAAGACCTTCTCATCATTAAAAATAGAGTGGAAGAAGACATTAGATCTAGTATTTCTGTAACATTTGGAAGGAAATGGAGGGAATAATGACCAAAAAAATCCCAAACACCAAGAAAAAAAAAAAAAAAGAGGAAAAAAAAACCCTTCAACAAACATGTATTAAAAGAAATTTTGTGAAAAATAAGTTCATAGGAAAAGATAAAAGAGAATCTTTTTCACTTCAGGTGAGAAGTTGGTTAGATTTGTTTTAAAATGTGGCTTTGATTTTCTGTCCCCTTTATTCTGTACTCCTATAAGACACAGAAAATCATTATGAAGTCTCCTTTCTGGAAGAATGAGATTATCTTTTTTTTTTAACAGGAAATGGACTATAGTATTAAAAAAAAATAAAAATTAAACGGGAGTTATAATTGCAAAACAAGAAACACAACTGAGGTCTAAAGCAAAAAAAACGTGACACTGGCGAAATACATGCTTGGCATACCCTACTCTACAGTCCTGCCAGAACAGCATGTGGGTGAATGTCTCCTCCTTGGTCTGTAGTAGTGCCTTAAGGAAACCTAGACAGTACATATTTTCTTGTACTATTCTTTTTTTACCCCCTCCAGCCATGACTCTTTGCCAGCAGATAAGAACCTACCCTACATGAGAAATATATGCTATTAAAAAGGACAGCGTGAGTGAAATACCAATACGGTTTTCACTAATAAACCTAAGTGTCAACATACTAGTGGAAGTTAGAACCTGTAGGCCTAATTTTACAGAATATTCATGGGTTTGTACAATTTTGGAGAGTTCTACAAGGAGGCTTGAGACATGAAACTTTGAATTAACACAAAACAAAATCCTCGAGGAGTATTTAAAGTAGAGAAGAAGGGGAAATCTCTGCTTATACTTCAAACACTACAGTTCACACAATTCCTTGACACCTGAGAAAGTGAAATAACCAATTATGGAAATATCTGTATATTTTTAATCTTCATGAACTATTATGTTACACAGTAACATTTGTGATTGTATCTCTGTTCATCCTTTATGGAAAGCTGGATTTAATTTATTTTACAAGCAGCTGCAATAAAGAATATTGCACAAGAACTGACTCTGCAAAGCTAAATATCAGGAAATGGAGCCTTCTCTTTTGCTTCAATGAATACAATGTCTGAGTCTAATTTAACATTAGAAGAACTAGGAGGTAACTCTGAAACCAAACACTGGTCCTGAGCTGCACAGTGATAGTACAGCAATGTCATAGAGGTTAGAAGGCTGCTCTCAAAATCATTGGTTGACCAGGATTATTATGATAAAATCCATAACATGACAGAGAATACCCACACACTTTAAAGAGGAAGAACAGCAGGCAAAGATGGAATGGACTGGACGTGTGTGTGGAGATTGAGGAAGCAATACAACAAAGGATCCTCACCCTGCAAAGTCATCCTTTTTAGCACATAACTATCTTTAGCAAATGAAATTCTAGTTAGCGATACTTCTCATGAAAGATTGAAGAAAAGGGATGTGCTTATGAGCAAAAGTATATTCCAACAGCTGCTAGCCCTTAGATTTTCTTCTCCAGTTAAAACAACTGCAGTGGATTTTTAATTAACATTATCATTTTATTATTGTATTTCAATTGTTTCTTCCAAGGAGTTTTGAAAGAACTGGAAAGTTACTGTAAAGTATTTTTTTCTTTGTTTGTTCAATCTGGATTTCTAATTGCCAATGAATATTTAAATTAAAATAAAATCTTATTTTGAAGCCAAAGCCCAAATATTACCATGATCAGTATCTGAAATGGAAAAATTGGAGAAGGCAGAGAGAGCAATTGGTCTGCCTTAACGCTAAAAGAATTATAATGTTTTGCTTTCAATTACCAGGAATTATACTGGACTCCTATTTCTAGTACCAGCAACCACTAAGGAAATAACTACTAGGTAGGAAATCAATCAGTTTTAGGTGATTAAGCAAAATGTTCTGAAGAGCTACTACACAATGAAAAATGCTTGCTTCCCACCCATCTAAAACCATGTAATTGATACTGATTGCATACATACAAAGTTATATTTTACTGTTGAAATTCATAATTGTGAGAAACTTGCCAATGCACAGTATTAGTAACAAAGTCATAAGATCATCTCACTGATACAAGGGGGAACACATTTCTGAGGTGGAAAAGCTGTTTGGACAAGATTAAAAGCTGTGATGGCTTTACAGAACTTCATTTCCTAGTTATTAATTTCCAGCCTTTTCCAAGAATAGAAATTCCAAGAACAACACATTGCTTCACAGTTGTGAATGCCCTGCTTGCCAAAAATGCAAATGTAATTACTATCTGTGAATCCAAGACAAATGATGGCACTGCTGATAAATATGAGTAAGGATTTCATGGAAACATAGACCTCTAGAGTTGGAAGTCAGATTCATTTGTAAGGGCTATCCATGCATGTGCACTACAGCAAGCACATCAGTTACAACCTGGCTGGTACCAAGGGGAATGTAGTCATAACAGACAAAATCCTTCTAATAGGCAATTGTGGCATTTGAGTTGCCACAAATGCTAAGACTTTATGAAGGCTGCTGGGACCACTAGGGGTTCAAAGAATGCTTCTTAACATTTTTCCAGCTCAAATCACTGGCCCTTAAAGAATGGGAAACATATGTCAGCAATTAAGTCACTAATCAGTGTTACCAAGCATAAAAACAGTGCCCGTGCCTATATTGACTGAGTCACTTTATGTGTTTTCTCAAATGTCCTGGACCCTGCATGACATTGAACCTAAACGGTCATTTAGGTCATACTGAAACCTGCCAAACATGGGTCTTTCCTTAGTTGTATGAAATTCAGAGCAGACAGCACTGAGGTCACTATCACGGGACAAGAGGGACATTGAAACAAAGACCAAACCAGACATTGGCTTGCCCAGCGTCTCCAAGAGGATAAATCAAAAAATAAACTTCTGCAGACTAGGCTGGAAAGGGCACAGCTTCAATATCACTGAGCCAGCCAGCATCATTTTCAGGCTCATTAAAAGAAGGGCATTTGAACGATTTGCTTGAGAACTGACAAAGAATAGGTTGAACTTTTTAAAAGTAACTAATTATGCAATTGTAGTGCCTACAACTAATCATCAGCAAGCTTTGAACTAAGGGTCCGATTGGCTTTTATCCATGTGCTCTCTTACCATGCCTTCCAAAAATATTCTAACTCTTAAAAGATCGCTTATTCTGTGTGCATTTCCATTTGAATGCTTTATTTTTTTTTTCCCTGGGTGCCCGTTACTCCCTGATTCAAAACAATTTCCTCTATATCTGGGTACAAAGAACAGATTAATATCACAGGGATTTCCTGTGATAACAGGTAACATTGGTACCAGTCTGGTAAACAGCTTTACTGTCCTCCCATTCTAAATGTGTGATTTCTTTCTCTTGTGAAGCTTATTGGTACATTCTGAATTGCTAGCAACTTAAGGTGGGCAAAAGTATCAAATCAGGACTTAAACATAGTAAAGAGGAAGAGAAGGTAACAATCTAATCAGCTCTTTGGACACTGTCATCTAGTAGAGTAGTACCGGTAGATGACTCTACCAGTAGGTAGTACAAGGTAACAATCTAGTCAGCTCTCTTGACACTGTCATCCAGTAGAGTAGTACCAGTAGATGACTCTACCAGTAGGTAGTACAGAATGGGCAGTGCACAATGAGCAGGAATAGTGAAATTTTGGTTTTGGGATACTTACAGTGCAGGTTTTGGTGTACCATGAGCTGCTGAGGAGGGAAGTATTAAATTTCAAATTTTAAAAATCTGTTTCCTAAAGCACAAGAAAAGAACTGAAAATTATGAATGGCGATGTAAAAATGGATCTACAGTACTGAATACTTTGTGGACAAAACAGCCAAAATGCTCACTGTGCAGGATGTAACCCAAACAGCAGCCAGAGTGGCTTAAGCAGTATGTTTTTTTCCTGTCACAGAAAAGGTACACATCTACTGTGTCATTATCTGATTCATACAGAGGTTTATACTGTAGAATAAAGAAAGAAAAAAGGTCAGGGAAACATCATTGTTTTCCAGTCTGGAGAGAGACAAATTACAATAGTTCCTGACACACACCCAATTCCTCCTTTCAGCCCCATTTTGTAGAAAGGACACAATCATGTCTGGTTTGTTTTTTTCAGAATCTCTGAAGAAATAAATGGTGAAACAGTGGGTATTAAAGGGAAAATAAATCCAAAGACATTTAGAGAAGAAAGGAACAAGAGCCAGAATACGAGCCAGGAAGGAAAATCTATCCAAACCCAATTTGCTGCTGTAAATAAGCATTTGCTTAATTTATGCTATAGAGTTTCTTCTATTTAAATTGAATAGAAGATTTATTCCCAAGTAAAGAAGATGCCAGGAATGGACTGAGCAGAGTCAATTACAAACATCAGCCTGTATTGCATGAATTGTTTGACATCCAGGTCAAAATGATTGGCAAGAGATAATAAGAAGAGTAGGAAATTACTATAGAATTATAGGATATTGTAACTTCAGAATTCAGCACTATTTTAAGACTAAAGTAATGTGAAATTGAAGAAGAGATGAAGAAAACCCGAAACTCATTTGGAAGCATTAGCAACATCTCCCTAAATGTCCCTTTCAACCTAGCTGCCTAGCTACAGACTGCTTTCAAGCCATACTTTACAGAAGCATGCTCAAGTGGAGCAGTCCTTTGTACACTTTTAATTGCTTTCACATCACTGAACATGTTTAGAAGAAAACTAGTGTTACAATGGAAGTGGGTGGAAAAGGGGACTTGGCTCTCCAGAATCAGGAAGGGATCCCTTGGGGCCTTAGTTCCATACCAGTCGGAAAGAATGTTTGGCTTTTTTTTTTTTTTTTTCCTTTTCCATTACTGACCTTCTTAGGGTAACTCTTTGTGTGTTTCTTTTCAATAGCCAAAAAAGTATGCAAGAACAGCAACAAGGGACTAATATGGCCTCTACTACTGAAAACCGTCTGCTGATGAGTATAACCAGAACATCTATCAGCAGATGTACTGATGTTACTGTTGTTCTTTTGTGGCTCAATGTTTTCATTTGTTGTATATTTTCATTCGTCATAAGTGAACATGTTCCATTTTACCATTATTGAGTTTGTCAGATTTGTCAGACCACTAGCTTTAGTGGTTTAGTGGCTTTAAGACCAAGAGTCTTAACACTCTTGCTGCAAGTGCAGGCCTGCTAACTTTTAGGTGTTCATCTTTTCTTCATCCTATTTCTGTCCACAAAATGGGGCTATACCTGCCAACAAATTTTTTATGCAGTTTCAGACTTAACAGACTAAAAATGATGACAAACTGTACACAGGAATTGGATGAGATTTATCCAGCATTTGTGAAATGTGGCATTTCAGTCTATCAGACGTCCTTCCTCTGTATTTCCTTTTTCCTATGTACGTTGCAACACCAGCTGATAAAGGCATTATCTTACAATCTTTATGCAAAGCATGAAAAGTAAATATACACATGAATCAAGAATAAGAAATAAATACATAAAACAAAAAGATGTTTTTGTTTTCTAAGAAGTTGCCAACATCACTTGGCAAAACTTGAAAAAAAGGTTGTTTATAGGTCACTCAGGGAAGACTTACACCACAGATTTGCACATAGGTCTGTGCTGTGGTGAGAATTTAAAAACAAATAGCACAATTTTTTCTCACCCTTTAATTTTGAAAGTTTTAATTCAAATTTACAGCCTTTTCTGTCTTCGTTAAATCTTTTCTTTTTAAATGTGAGAGCTGAGAATTTCACATGACTATAAGACTTGGGTATATATAAATATTGCTAGAACTACGCCAACTGGAAAATAATAGAAACAGACACATTTTAATGCTATTTCTTAGTAGTGTCATATATAAATACATGAGAATTTCTTCAATATGTTGAAAACTAAACAGTGTAATTTCATAACAACTGAAACCTTTCGCATGCCAAAAATTTTTATTATTATTATTAAAATAAATTTAAGGATAAATTTCAGATTTATCAAAACCTTTTTTCATCAAAACAAATCACTTTTTTCTAGTCTGACATGATTCTTTTATTCAAATAGTTGATTTGAATAATGATTTTAAATTATTAAATTGAAACAAAGCATAATGAAATTGCTGAAATCAATTTTTTCAACTGATCTGTGCTGAATTTAGTTTGAGGTCTCTGAAAAAAAAAGTTCATACTTCTGCAGCAAACTTCTTATATTTAATGCTTAACACTTTCATAGAAGGAAAAAAGTCTTTCTTAAATATGCATAGAGAAGAGTATTTTTGACTTGGTACTTGAGGTTTTGAGTGTATCAGTGTTAAATATCACCATCAGTTGTTTTTATAAAACAAGCAAATGAAGTGGAGAGGAAACTAATTTAAGTCATAAGTTACTCTCTGTGCTTCTGGAATCCTCAAGACAAAAGTCAGATGAGCAAAATCAGTTTCTGCCATTTAGCTTCTAAAACTGAGCACTGGATGTCTTTTTATACATAACAGGTTTGAAAATGTTTCATAATTTTTGAGGAAAGAAAAAAAATATTTAAAAGATCATATAGTATAGCCATGTCTTGCACCTATTTAAGTCATATATGCACATACCTTCCCACTATCAGCAAGGTCAACAAACAAAGCAGTGCAAAAACCTCCTTATGTGTTTTGTGTATGTGTAAATTAAGAAACGTGCTCTAGGACATATTATTCTGAATTAAAACCCATCATAGCTGAAATCTGATGGGAATCACAGTAATGAGGTTGAGTCATCTGTGCTGCCATTAGAATGGTGACATCATTGCTTAGTGACTTCATGTATTTGAATTGACCACACTTTGAGCACACGGTTCTTTCAACATCACATTCAGACCAAGTCATTAGTTTATTCTTGTTGCTGTTGCATAACACTATATTCCATACTGGACTTCCCTTGTTTTATATGAATACTCTCCTTATATTATAAAATAATGCTATAACTACTAAATATTAAAGACTGTATTCAGCATAAGCTAAGTTAGTAAAGAATTCATCTGGTTAAATATGCACCTTGCAGGTGCCCATATGCAAGTTAGATTCCATTTATATGTATTATATTCAGTGGAACTTTTCTTGATAAAATCAATGAAATAAAGAGCACATCTGCTCCTGAAGCAGGTGTCTAAAATACATGATGGAAGTCATAACCTGTAACAAGTATTTCTTGGTTACTAGTTCAGACATCTATCTTTGGGTAAGCTGAATCCTGTGTGTTATGCCTTACACTGTAATTCTGTTTCTCAGGAAATTGTGTTGGAAGAAAAATGGCCTTACCTTGGAAAAAAATGCAACCAACAAGTTCAGCCATGGCGTAATGGAAGGGAATAAAAGAGAGAGGGAATCTCAACATTGATCCAGATTTGGGCTACCTCCTATATTCGATTGAACAAGCTGTAAATGGGCTTTTGGCCATTCAGGCTGAGCTGTCAAGCGAGCTTCTCATTAAACTTGCTGTCCTCTCCCTTACCTTATGCTAGGGATAGACATTGCAGTGCCTTGCCTCCACTGGCCTCATGGTCCAGTTACTGGTTGGAGCTTTGTCTGTGACCTAATAATCCGCAGATATGCACAGGGAGGAGGTGTGAGAACAAACTGTGCTGAAAAGACAAGATTGTATCTTCAGGAAAATTGAGAGCAGATTGTTTGTACACTAAAGTGAATGGCAGAGAA
Source organism: Calidris pugnax (assembly GCF_001431845.1). Lineage (NCBI taxonomy): Eukaryota > Metazoa > Chordata > Aves > Charadriiformes > Scolopacidae > Calidris > Calidris pugnax. The sequence goes on along the minus strand of NW_015094508.1, from coordinate 9,498,931 downwards.
CTAAATTGTGTGCTTGCAGACGGTGGGGAAAGAATATTACGTATGTTCTTCTGGATGTAACTTGAAAGAAACGTCTCTCAGGAAGTGCCCTTTCTTTGCTGGAGTCAGACTTTGCCATTAGTTCTTCTTGGCATGGTTTGCAATTTTTTTGTTTGTTTGAGAAATATCTATTATTTCAAGACAGAAGTTTCTTATCACATTCATGTTGTAGTAATTGGAGTTTATGTTGGCAAGTCTAATACTTCTGCTATAAAAAAGTGCAGAGATGAGACCAAGCCAAAAGATTATATTGACAAGAAAAAAGAGTAAAAATTCTCTAAAATCACTGACTCAACTTAAAATGGCAGACAAGAAAGTTAACAGGATACCTGGGATCATCAGTGAAGGAACTGAGAAAAAAAGCAGGCATAATTTTACCACTGTATGAAACCTTGGTATATTCACATCTTGAGTAATGTATCCAGTTTGGTCTCTATATTTTAAGGACACTGTGGTGGTTGAGGACGTACAAAGAACAGCAGCTACAATGATCAAAGGATGAGGCAGCAGCCTTTTTAGGAAAACCTAAGAAGTCTACAACTCCTCAGTTTCTACTGTTTCTATGGCAAAAGGCTGAGGAGATTATGACTGAGCTTTACAAAATCACAATGTTGGTGGGTAAAGTGAATGCAGAATCTTTCACCTAATGCCACAATGACAGAACTAAGGGGCACTCATTGAAACCAGTAGGACACCACTTTAAAGGACAGTAAAGAAAGTGCTTTCTTGCATAGTCAGAAAGGTTGTCAGAAGGCTGTGGAGGAAAACAGTATCAATATATTCAAAAAAGAGATTAGACAAATCCATGGGCAACAGGTCCTTAGATAGATTGTAAAGGGAACAGGCAAGGATGAAGCCTATAAGATCCCTAATATATCACTAGCACATGCTGGGAAATATGGTGGAATGGACTGCTGAAACTGGACAGTTATGCAGTCCACTTCATGTTCTCTGTTGCTGCAGGTGAAGACGTAATACAATGTTAGGTAGACCATTGATCAGGCCCGGTAGGACATATCATACATCGCTAGAAAATACAATACCTGATCACATCAAACTCCACCCTTACCTTACCAGACAAAATAGAATTTGTTCCTGTTTCATTTTGTAAAAATAACACTGTTTAACATATCACACTCTGGAAAATAGCACAAGGCTGACTATGCAGGCTTCTTCATTAGCACTGACATTGGCAGAATAAATAAAAGAACATATGCACCTCAGATTTCTATGGTCATGATGATTTGAGGCTCATACTGCTTGAGAAAACCTGTTTTGCTAAATGGGTCATCCACGAATTCCATCAAAGTCAGACTCCATGCAAGAAAAGTTATCTGTATCTGCCAGGCTTTGTTCAGCATCCAGAAATCCCCTAATTCTTTGTATGATATTTGGTACTTCAGCATCCCCATGAGTGTGGACACTGTGCAGCTTGCACTGAACTTCCCCCATGGACTGTATTCAACATCTTCAACTACCAAAATTATGTGAGGTCCCAACCCTCTTTTCAAGAGTAGTTTCATAGGCTCTGGCAACAGGGGACATCGCCAATAATGACAACAGGCACTTGCCTCCCACAAATAATCATAATACTTGAGAGAAAAAAGATTCATCCAATACAGGAATTAAAACCCTTAGCTCTTCAACAGCCAAGTGGTATACATGCTGTTAATACTATTCACAGTTACATTCACATACTGTTCTCTGCCCTGTAGACAAAGACTCCTTCAAGGAATACCCTTTGCTCTTGATCTCCCCAGCACTGGCATTCCCAGTCTGAAAGTCAGCAGTTACTTCCAAAATAGGTCAGATGCCAATAACCTAGATATCTATGACTCATTCAGTAGCATTTATTCCATATATATTCATCATCTTTATTCTGGCAATAGGCTTGCTAGCACCAAGGAGCTGAGTTGTTTCAGGATGGCCAATCTCTAGGCAGTGTGACGTAGCCACAGCGTCCTCCTACTAGACATGGGTACCAAAAGACTGGGTCACTCTCATGGCAGAGTTCTCCTTTGTGGTACTTTTAGGTCAGGAAGCCAGTGCAGCTACCTCAGGTCAGCACAGCTGGATCTCATCCCATTCTCCTGTCGTGTCCCAGAAACAACTCTACCCACTGGTGTCAGGCCACAAGAATTTTCTTGTCTCCATTTAACAAAACTTTTATTTAGCATCCCTATTGTGTTCTACATATTAAGGATACAGTCATGAAAAACTCATACAGCAGATCAGTTTTGTTCCACTTATCTATAAAAATGTTATAGACTGAGAAAGTCATACTTGACAACTTTCTTCAGCAATTTCCAATCTACTGAACCCCATGATATGGCAGAAAGCAGTATCACCCACTTCTGGTGTTAAATAAGGACAGATACATTATTCTACAGAACACCACAGACTGAATCACTGAAGGCCTCAGCTCTCAGGGGCACCAGGGAGGCTGAGATGTGACCTTTGCAGATCATCCAACCCTAAATTCCAAAAACCAGGAAAGCCCAAATTGGCATATGTTACAAAAAATAATAATAAATGAAGACAGAGGAAGGCCAACCCACAAAGTAAACAGATAGCTATCAACTCTAGACACACCACGGAGAAAGGATTGTGGCAAAAAGCTGACAATACTCCTGAGGCTTATTAGCTCTTTGTGTGAATTATCTGTATCATGAAAAAATAAAGAAGTTCTAAAATCTGATCAGCTGCATCTTTTCTGGAGAGTAAGCTCTTGTCTAGCAACTCTAGCTGCTTGCTTGACTTGCCACCAGTTCCTTTCTTACACTTCCAAAATTTTAATTCAGTTCCTCCGAAATCGCATTTTTTTTTATGAGTTCAAACTTTTCCTTTGTTATAAAAAAAAACCAAAAAAACACAACAGAAATACAACATGTGAAGACTGCTGCTGTTCAGTGGCAAACAGTCAAGAAAGTGGAGTTATATTCTCATTTAAATGCATGTACTCCTGTCCCGGCCGAGGTTTTACCTTACAGTGAGTTTGGTTACTACCTTGCTATTTCTTCTCAGGAATAACCAGACAAATCAATTGTCTTCCCTGAAAAGGCTATACCATCATTTATCCCTTCTAGACTATTCCTCAGGAACGTTCTGATTCACAACCACACTTCACAGTCACATCCTGAAGTTAGGAATGAGTGACAGAATTGAGCAGCATTAACTTAACAGGTAATAATCCCTAAATAGTCACCTTCTTATTTTGTGCAAGTACCAACCACTGGCTTTTATTTCAGTCACTACAACATCATGAGAAATTTTCCAAGGTGTATCAGAAAGAGAAGGTTGGCCTAAAGCCCCTACTGTCACATTAAGCATCAACCAGCCCTTACAGAGCCGACTGTGCAAGGGGAAGCATCAGTGCAGCCTGGGCTCATCTGCACCTCCTCAAAGCCAGCTGGTGCACCTCTGCACACTACCAGTGGGTGCTTCATAACACTAATACTGAAAAGAGTATTATGCTTTTAGCACACACCCTGAAGTTATTACATCTTTTGGGCAGTGAGTGAGTGTGATTTTGGGGAACCAATGACAGAGGTTTGCCTGCCTTGTCTCTAAGTCTATTCCACCCTCTCAGTGGTCTCCATGTCTTGGGAGCCTGGTTTCTGTTCTTCATGGAAACTTTGATGCAAGGATATCCTGGGACCATTTATCTCAAACCCTTGCAAGAGGGACATCCATACTTCAGTACAACCCCATGAATCAGTCCCTGTGCTCCTGGGATTCACAAACCTCCATGTGGCTTTTCTTCTTACATTCTCCCATCTCATCCTTCCCCCCAGCCACCCCTGCTCTTCCAACACACATCAGGACTGCTACGCTAACAGGTAAAGAAAGGAGAATTACATGCTGTAGCCATGCCTAACTCCTGGCCTGAACATCCATCAGTGCTTCTGACTTCATCTCGTTACTTGTCCCTGAGCACTTTGGTGGTGTTTAATACTGTGGCTATTCTGCCCCACAGAATTGCAGGAAGCGGTGCTGACCCATGGGGACAAACCCACAGGCTCCTGAGTCTGGTGTTTAAGAACATCAACTGAAGTCATGCGTGTGATTTGGAAACCAGTGCTGCTTGGGCCCACCATGAAGGCTGCTGGGTTGGGTGGCAGGGTAGAGTGAGCTGGCCTGAGCTGACACCCCCTCAGAGGTGGCCAGGAGCTGAGCTCGGTGTGGAGTGGCTGGCAGCTCCCTCTCCTGCTCTCCTCCCTCTGCACTCCTATTTCCCTCCAGTTTCTGCCTGGGGCAAAGTCTCCTGGCTTTGCTCCATGCTGCCAGAGAACAGCATGCACCATGTCTAGTCAGCCCCCAAGGATCTCCCCTAGAGCCACCCCCAAGCTCCTGCTGTGTTTCCAAATGGCAGGGTAGCAGAGGACTCCCAATTCACAACCAGCAGAACAGGTACTCTCACCTCCCAGATAAACTCTATAACTAAAGGCATTGACCACAAAAGGGAGGCGGGCAGGTGTTTTAGGCAGAATACTTGCTGGTCAAATCAGCCTGCATGTATTGCCTAGGAGAATATTTTTCTTTGAAATTATTTCCAATGATTTTCCTGCAAGAATCAATGGTAACCCTCAAAAAAATAAATACTTGAAAGGCACAAGTAGTCAGAAGCATACTGATTTATTTGCACAGTTGTACGTAATAATTTAGGTATGTATGTTTTAGCTCAGTGCCCTGGATACACCCTGCACAGTGTAACACTTTAGCAATACTCGATGATCCCAAGGGTCTTTTCCAACCTGAGTGATTCTATGATTCTCATGTATATTTCATCAACATTGTATTACTTTATAACATTTTAATAAAGATATAGAGCCACAACTTACTGCAGTTCAGCAAAACTCTTCCTTAGTAGTTTTGGAGAACAACTGGGACTACTTTTCAGCTTGAGTAGTGTAGCTATTTCATTTTCTTTTAAATCAAATTGGTTTAATTAAAGGATAACTGGAAAAAATTACTAACTGCTTTAATGGTAATGGCTTTAATTAAGAACCAAGACTATTTGAAACATAAAGTTTTAATTGGCTAATGTTAAATTAACTTGATACATTTACTCACAGAGAAATGTATTCGGTTACTAGTCTATCCCACAGTAACACATCAGCCATTTATTTCAAAACAAAGGCTATTTTTAAAAATACATCATTTTATGATGTATTTAAAACATCATTTTATACCAGTTTAATATAGCCCTGAACAATTAGTCTACTATGTGTTAATTAAAATGATGGTGGTTTTATTAAAAACACAGAGCAAAGAAAAAATGTGGGAGACATTAAAAAAGAAAAGGGACTTTATTTTGGATATCTAAGAGAAATCTGTCCTATCGGTGCCTACTAAGCTACATAAAGCATAAAGTTTCCACAAGAAAAAAATAATTAATCAAAAGACAGAATTTTGCTGATTGCTAACTGAAAAAAATTTCAAGAAAATCATGCACACAGATCACTATTATGGTCTGCTTCTACCACTCTGAGTCTCTAAGAGGAGGGGAAATGAATACAGCATAACACAACATAGTCTCACACATGCCACTATAAAGTCTAATTCCTCCCAGGACACTTATCTCTACCAGTCAGTCTATTTATGAAGCAAAACTATATGTAAGTATCCCAAAATAGCACCAGCAAACTATAGCTTCATTTTACCCTCCAGCCTCCAGAACTGCAAGCTTTATATTAGAACTTTGTTCCTGAAATAAATCTACTGAAGATTTTTAGAGGGTATCTGTATGTGCAAGGACTGACCCAGCCTACTGAACGGGGAAAAAGTACATAATGGGTTAAAAAGAACGTATGTAATGGGTCCTCATTAAAAATATCTTACACACAATATTGTTCAAAGAAAAGTTAAATAATTTTGTTGCTTACTATTAATTGTGAAACTCAGCAGCTGAACATCTTCAATAATCATGCAAAATCTATTAAGTCAAAATTAAAGCCTGTGACTTTCCTGGGACATGTCTGTGTGCCGTAATAGGAAAGGGAGGTTGAAAGAAACAAACCAAACACGTTACCACATTGTGTCGGCAGTCCTTAAGGAGCTGGTAGATCGGGATCTTGGCTTCATAACAATGCTCATTTTGAAAAATTCCTTCAATATTTCTAGCAGTCAGACATCAGTTGTCCTTACAAAGCTCATTCTCAAGGTACTCCATTTCAAAGTATTTTTGTAAATCCTCTGTTTTTTAAAATCCGTCTCCTGTAATAATCCAGGCTGTGGAGGGAGAATTCTAACACACTGCAACTCCTTCCTTTTTCATGCTGAATTTACTCTAGCACTGTGCTGTTCGGAAATGACAGTGCTTTTCTCTTCTGTCTTGTGTTGCCCTGGGAGGAACTAGTCTATTTTGAATCTATTCTCCCAGCAGATCACATGGGAATGAAGGCAGCTGAAAAGAGTCTCTATCTCTTTCTTGCAGTTTGATAACAACAGGTTTAAAGGTCAAGCACCTTTTTTTTTTTTTTTTTTTTTTTAAAAAAAAAAAAAAAAAAAAGGAACAATACGATGGATAATAAATGAAAGGAAAAGATGAATGTAGTTTACCGGAACATGTAACGTTAGTGAGTTTGCAGGGAACTTCCACTTAGAGACGTGCTACATAAATTAGTCTCTGTGGAGTAAAGAAAGGAACAAAGATTTTTCATTCCAAGTTAACTAAAAGCCTTACCTAGAAATGTAATTCTTCCCTTTCTTTTTCTCCTAACTCTTGTCTAGATACTGTGAATAAACTATTGTCTAACTTCACAAAACAGAAAGTATTCCCTATCTGAAAGACATTCAAAACACTGTGAGGAAGTTAAGTAAAAATAAAATTCCTTGTTGTCTGTTGAAGTCAGACACTCATACAGACAGCTATTGTTATGAATCACTGAAGGGCAAAATACCTCAGATACAGAACTCTAACATGATGTCACCTCTACTACACTGCAAAAAGAGATCTTTTCCTGTTAAAATAAATACATTATAGTTTATGCATTACCAAAAAAAACTTGTATTCATAATTTCTAGCTAAAAACTTATCATAAAAGCTTCGAGAGTTAATTGCTTTTAGGAAATATCAGTGTAAGCATATTTGGCGATTTCAGTGTTAAAAAAGGCAAAAACTGCAGAGAACCAGATAGTGAATATACTACTTAAATTAAACATTTTGAATTTGCTCTGAACTGTTAGAATTGTTTTTAAATTGAAAGAGCAAAGTTATTGCCCAACAAGTGGTTACATGCATAATAGCCATTTCTTTGTACAGTCTTTACAAGTATTGCAGTATATTATTTTTGGTAGTAGTACTGCTAGGTTAATAATGAAAGCAAGCACTAAAAATTGTGTTTTTCAAATTTATATGGACTTGGTAAATAGAAGGAAAACATGATAAATGGGATATGTGTTAAAATATCAAAAAAATCATCCAATGGGAACATGTGTAAAGTCTCTAGAACATTTGCACTTTATTTTATAACAGTACAATAAAATGCATTACCAACTACATTGTGTATCAATAGAAAAGATCCTAACCGCCCTGGAGGCTTGTGACAGTGATCTGCATATAAAGTGCTCCACAACAACAAATGCAATGTTACTAACATTTCTTGCTAAGAATTCTGTTCTGGCATCTATCTTTCAAATACCACCTAGTCGTTAATGCAGGATGTTTTGTAAGAGTCCTGTGGAATCATAAAAGTTAACCTCAAAGAGCGGAAAAAGCATCTGTTGTAAATTTAGCTCAAAGGGTCACACAGTCATGGGACCTTTAGTAACAGTTGGGTCTGTCACTGTGCAGGTCACATGTCTATAGAAGTGGACATAAATCAGGCACCATGTTGTGAAACTTTTTTATTCCTTGAACAGATGAAATAGGTCATGAAGAAAAACAAAAATCATATTTAATAGAATTGCTGGGCTACTGCAAAATAGCTGGCTATTTTAAAGTTTGGGGTTTTTTTTAAAGTTACTCTGATTATTTCTTATTGATAAATATCAGCATTACTCACATTTCGATGAAGGAACACAAAATGAAAGAAAATAAAGATTCTGACTAAGTAGTTTTACAATACCATATTGGAATGGAATACTCAAGGACCACTTCTGCTGTGCCACACAATAGATATATCTCAGGATGGTTTGTTCTCAAAAGCATATCAGTCAAGATGCTGCCTCTTACTTGTAATATATTTATATAAGAAATATGACTATGCGATATAAATACACTGTAGTTACAGGTACTTATATGATTAATGTAGTGTTTTTCAGTGCACATTGAGAAAAAGAAGTTTGATGAAGATGTTGATCACCATCGGAGTTAAATAAAGCAGCTATTGCTAACCTGCTTTCCTTTTTTGGTCTCCTTCCTTTGGTCTCCTTAGAAATAAACCCCTGTCCTCTAAGTGCTTGTCAGGTATTATTATGAAATATATATTAATTAGCAACAAGAAGAATACAGTATTGCAACCATATTCCAAGCTGTAAAATCAGAGCCTTTCCACAGTTAGCAACCTTAGGAGGCATAGGCTCCCAGCAAAAGGTGATGTATTAGTAAGAGAGAGAGTGCACAGGTCTCCAGGGAATGTTAGTTTTAGTTTTAGGAGAGGTGGTCTGGCTTTCTGGGCTGTCAGCGCACATTCCCAGCTAATGTTGAGCTTCTCATCCACCAATGCCCCAAGTCCTTCTCCTTATGGCTACTCTCAATCCATTCTCTGCCCAGCCATAATTTGTGCTTGGAAAGTTTCTAGGGAAAGTATTAGACTAACTTCAGCAGTAAGCAACAACTTCTAATTAATACATAAAGTTTTGGTATGGGGTCAAATTATATAAACTCTCAATTTCATATAATTTTAGGAATTAAGAGTGAGAGAAATTAAGGCAAAATTAAAAAAATAAAGAAAGAAATGGTCATTCCACTCTGATAGTAACAGAAAATTGTTATATCAATTAACTAATCATTAAAATTAGGAATAAGTAAATGAAACTTCTCAAAGACAAAAGAAATCAGAGGTTCAGATCCAACTTCACTGTAACAGCCAAAACTCACATACCGAAAGATGGAAATCTTCAAATTAGTAAGTAATAAACCAGTGTTACATTGCACAAAGTTGAAAAATAAAATGAACCAGAAAAAGCATTGCTTAAGGAATGAGGTTCATAACTGATTGTTCTGTTCCACGCTTAGGAACATCTTTGTCTTGAGAGCACAGAAATTTTGCTTAAAGATTCTGAGTTTGTCTTTGTCATTTGTTAAACAGGTACAGCACACACCAAGGTGCTTGAAAAGCACTTGGAAATCAAAGAACTGAAAAAATGCAATAGGTGCCAGGTTATTATTGCTGTTGTAGACAAGCTGAAGATAATAATTCACAATCTTCATTCTTAAGACAAAGTGAAAAGCTCCTGTAGTCCAATAAGACTTGAGTTTAACAGCGTAATAAGTTAGGCCTGCAACAGCTGATACCACTTTACTTGTTTACTGGGGTGAAAAGTTTGGGAATTTCTAGCAAATATGCATTGCTTTCGAAACATAGGGACACTGGCAATGCATCAAGAGAAAAACAATCCTGGAAGCCTAACATCAAGCCTTAACATGTAAAGAATGACTGGGCTCTTAACTATGTTGTTTGGAATGCCCTTTAGCAAATGAAACATATACAACAAGCTGCTGCTTCTTGATGTGAAATCTTAGTTTCATCATAAATTTATTTCAGGTAGGATTATTAAAGTATGTCTAAAACCCTGGAGCTGGGAACATTCACTCAGGTCTACCCCCAACGTTGCTTAGCTACTATCTCATCTGGTCCTGCGCACACTTTGTATCTTTCCTTTCTTTTCTTCATATATGCTTGCCAGTTTGCATGTTTATATGAAATAGTTTTCAGTCATATGTTTTCAAGAATATGTATTAAGATGCGAACCCGATCTTTCTAATCTCTAGGAGTACATACTCCACAACAGGAAGCATTTTCCCACAAGCTAAGCCCCACACCAGTTAGTTTTGTTAAACTGTGAGTTGCACAGGTCATCCTAATTCATCCCCAGCACTAGTTATCCTCTTATGTTCTGTCCTGCAGAACAAGACTGAAGGACAGAAAAGATTAACGTGATGTTCTTATATTACCTGCATGGGTGTGTTTGAGAAGTAGTAATGCAGGTGTAGGTACAGAAGAGACCTCTTTCAATAACAAGCATTATGTCAGAGTGTAAGAGAAGGAAATTTTTGACCAACCAGAAGATTTTGCCACTGTTCAACATAGCAAATGATTTAAAAATATTCTTTCATAGGGTGTTGAAAGAATGCCAGGGAATTAAATTCTGCTGTTAATTTCTAAGTAAGGGCATATAACCCTTTTGACTGGAGAGACTACATCAAAGAGGAGATATAAATAACTGCATAAGTAAAATAACAGAGAAAATGTAATAATAATTACAGCTTACAATTCTTAAGAATGGAAAAAGGCAAACCAAATGGCGCAGAAGAAATACAACATATGTCATTAGTGTTTCCTTTCTGTATTCATTTACATTTAGCTGCCTGGATCAAGCTACTTGACTTATGAGTAAGTATGGTATATTTACTCAGTAATCACAGTGTAAATAGAGTTATTATGTGCTCTACAAAGGCTTTACCCAGACTGAAGCATGCAAAACTCCCCATATGTAGCATGGCAAAGGGGGTCTTATATGAGGATATCCTATTCTGCCATGATGCCTCATCTGAGGATATTCAGTCTCGGTACCCTTTGAAACTTCCAGGTGCTGCTGCCCAAGCTGTATCAGCAGCAGCAAACAAGGCATGTCTCGGAGAGAGGCCTTACAGTGCCTTGCTCCATCACACTGCACAGCCAAATTCTCGATATATTCTGGGCTTAAAACATATCCCTCTGCCTTTACTCTGTCCCAATTTTCATTTCATTTGGTCAGTTATGCAATTAGAGGTTAGCAAGTTCAGTACTAACTGACCATTTGTTGGTCCACATAGACTCAGTTGCAGAAATAAAGCTTTATCAGAATAGATCTAGTACCTGTAGAGAGCTTCATTGCTAGAGATTCAAAAAAGGGAAAAAAAATAAAAGAGAATTCTTAGGAGCAGGAGAACATTTTTTTCTAGGAAAACGGTGTGAGCTGGTGCTACCAGCTATGGCTGCGGTCTGTGGTTATGTCTAGTATTAAGGTTGGAATAAAAGATACCTGTTAATGTTGGACTAATACTGGATAGTAGTGAATAGACTAAAATTAAATACTAGCCCACTGGAAGACTTTGGACTCAGTTCAGCTAAGGCTGCCTAGCGTGTCAGTCTGGTTTTGTCTTTTTTTAAAATAAGACATAAAAAATTCCACCAAATGTTCAACCATGTCTATACATATATATATATGTATAAAACTATAAAAATATGGTTTGTATTCAAAAAACATAGGTTTTTTATTGACTCTAAATGAACATACTACAATAATTATGAGCACTAATCATACCGTTAAAGGGAAAATCTATCAATGTTTCCATCAGTCCTTCTGTTTTTCCACTATTTGCTCCAAGTAAACTTGGACCACAATTTCTTAGCTGAACAGTTGCTTAAACATTGGTGGCTCATACTTAAGTTGGTACGGAGTTAAGCAGCAACTATGTCTTCCCAGTGTGATATGTCAGTCTTTTGGCTAAAAAAAGGTAAAGACTAACATCTTTTTCTCTTTTTTTAATGAAGCAGTGGTTGCTAGGAAAAGCAAGAGAGAATTGTACTACTTTTACAAAGGTTTCATAATTGGGGCTGGTCCTGGACAAAGTTACTGTTAAGTTTGAGGCGTACTGCTTTGGGAACAATGATATTTTGTAGGATATATCCTCTTTCATCATCATCCTGTTCAGAAGAATGGGAAAGTTCTGCTGAATATCACTCACCCAAAAGCCGGAGATTAAGGGAGGCATCTGGAAGACACTTAGGAATATCACCATTTCAAGATTATTATATGTATACTTCAAGCATATAAAATATGCCCCCATTTCAAGAAGACAAAATGTACATGTACAACCTGAAAATTTGAACACATACTTAAATTTTAAGTATGTTATCTAATGTTATATATTAAAGCACTTTTTTTTTAAATTCTATCTTCTGCAGAACAAAAATCTATCATTCTAAAGTGAATATGTTTCAGTAATGCTTTCGTCTTTTCAGAAGCAGCGAAGCAATCAACTTTTCCTATCAGGAAGCCTTCCTGGAAACAAATCTGAGGTGAGGTATTTAAATCAGTGTAACATCACAGTCCTCTACAAAACAGGAGAGTGGATTTCCCCCTGTTCTCCATTGGAAACTTGGCATCCACAATTATGGGACCATGACCTGAATGCCAGACTCTTGTTTGGTAGAATGACATCATCCATACTCCTAAGTCCTTCAGAAAAATGTGAGGTAGTAAAAGTAAATCTAAACAATTCATTAGGCTGCCAAACCTTTCTTGAAGAGGAACTACACCTCTAGGGCATCTGTGTTTCAAAAATCCATTTGAATTTGTTTAAAATTCTCTAATCTTGTTTATCTCTGTTTGTTTCTGAGGTCTGGAAAACTCCAAAGACTTAATCTAGCTGGTACAGGAAGAAGAAAGAAAAAATCAAACAATTTCTATGAACACTCAGAATTACAAAATTTGCTTGATTTTTAACACAATATTGTCAAAACTCACAACTGTAATTAAAAGAAAAAAAGCTATGTGTTTCAAAATGTGGCAACTTACTGGAGAGCATTCTGTGAGCACAAATGAAGGTTAAATTGAGAGTACATTACCTGCCATGAATTATTCATTGAGTGCTAAACAAGGCACACTAAGAAAGTAGTTTTCCCACTAGCCTTAAGCTGTTGGAAGTTTTGGTTGCTTATTTAAACTAGTCAGCTAGGCTCCTGCTATAGACAACTCTGATGGGTACTTGCTGGGCTAGTCTATTTCCATGATTCAGACATCTATTTTAAGACAGAGAGAACTACTCCTCACAGCTGTCTATCTATCTTTCTGCGGACTATGACTGCCTGCCTATTTTAAATTAGAAACCTAGATTTTTTGGGTGATTCAGGATGTACTTGATAAATCCTATGTACCAGGCTAAAAACTATAAGCTTCTATAACATGATTTTTTTTTTCTCTTCGGTCTCTTGCTTGTAGCAATTGAACTGAATGTAGATAGGTTTAAAAACTTTCCTTTTATAGAAACATAAATTTAAAATTTTTTTCATATTTGGATCATGTGGGAGACAATGTCAAGACATCACCTCCCTAATTAATAACTAACATGGTAACTATCATGGTTCAAAAAAGCTACACCTCTGACCTCTCACCCCTTCTTCACCCAAGCGAGGAAAAACTAAACTTATGAAAAGGAATATATATATATTACGTCAGCTATGCCTACCACTTAAAAATTATTTGAGACTGATTTCTCCTGAATACCCAGATGTCTGGAAGAGGAGATACAGTGTGTTCTCATGTTCACTGACTCTACATTTCTCTCCAGTTGAGGTTTAATTTATTAGTTATATCTGCACTCTTTATTTCTTTTTCATCTGTTTGAATTTTCCCTTAATAGACAACATACCAGTTATAAGAAAAGCATGTTGCAGAATAAATATCAAAGAAACAGACAGCCTCACTGACTGTTAAATACCACCAGAGTTGACAATAGTCAAAAACTTCATATTGTTGTGGAGAAATAAATTGCATAAACTGGATGCAAGTATTTCAGTATTGCCAATTCAGTGCCACATTGGACATGGGCAATTTGCATCTTTCGTCTTTGTCTTCTATGATTAAAACAGATACCTTGTGTGTCATCAAATTCCTGAAAATTTGTCACCACTCAGAATATTATATATGTTTCCATAGAGGCATATTTATGTGTAGGACAGCAATTCTGCAACTATCAAAGTTTTACTTGATACATAGCTATGTTTTACTTTCACATACTTTAATGATGGCCTTCTAATAGAGCAAATCTATCTTTTCTCTTTTCTTGATACTCTCCTTCAGTAGTTGATAAGTAAAGCTATCTATTTTTAATCATTGAATCCAATCCAGCTAACTTCCTTCTAGACGTTTGCTGCTGTGTTAAATGCAGAAGAAAGAATCTTTAATTAAAAAAAGAGAAGAAAGGCACCGTGTCTTTCTCTTTCTTGACTTAGTTTTTTGGGTTTTGTTTGGTTTTTTGTTTTGTTTTGTTTTGTTTCTTTTTTAAATATAGGGTGATCCTCAAACTTACACCACCATGTGTTAAAGAAAAAATATCATCAGTGTACAACTGCAATGTTAAGTTCTACCTGTTCATCCCCTTTCTGTAACTGCATGTCTGTAAGTTCATTACTGATATAATAGTACAGATAATTTTCAATGACGACAAAAAGAAGTTCAAATTGATTAAGGAGTACCTCTAAAAGAATACAGATAACCAGGTACCTCTCAGGTTGATATCTTTTTAAAGTTTTACTTTCTCAAACATAATAAAACCTAAATACTAAATTGTCACTTCTTTGAAGTAATATGAAATTTTCGTCTCCTCTCTTTTATAAATCAAAGAACTTATTGAAAGTAACTTTTCCTTTAAATAAATTTTCCTTTAGAGGAATATGCCTTTCCAAGAAACACATCTTTGTCACGATAGCTTTTTAGAAAGGTTAGATTCACACATTCTTCATAAGAAGAGCTAAATGCTCACGATTGTTACCTGCTATAAAATAAATTATGTCTCAGTTATAAAGTACAAAATTTAAAAGATATTATGTTAATTATAAGTTTTGTTCTCTAAATAGCTACAATTGCGTTGGTCTAAGTGTCACAAATTTTCATTATTTAATTTGCTCTTATATCAATCAATGCTCCAAATGACCTGCTCCTGGCCAAATCTTATTTTAATTCTCCTTGAGCTCTGATGGATTTTGAAGCCAGAAACTACTCCCTGACTCTAAAAATTCTTTCACACTCAGCACCCTCTCTTCTCATATTTCGATTCAGCTGCCCAACTGAAATCCTGTTTTTTTCTTTGAGTTTTATCCTGCATCTTCTCCAAAGCTAATTCTGTAGCCCTCTTTTTTTGACATTTTATTTATTATCCAATACCTTTAATGTATTCTTAAACAGTTTTAAAAACCAGGTTTGTGTTGAGAAGCAATTATGTAGCCTTCTGTATTAAATTCTTACCTTATTTTACCTAGCTGTGGTTCTCATACCATTTTCTTAAAATTCTTTACAAGCAAAATGTTAAAACTGAGCTTTAGATAAGCATTATCTTATAGTTTTTTCTGTAACATGGATAGCACTCTCACTTATTCATGCTATTCTAAAATATTTGCAGCTTGATCAATTATTTTGTCCAAGCCAGCCTTGCTATAGCTGAGTATCATTACTTCCACTTGGACAATATTTCTAAAAATTATTCTGTTTGGAGTCCAAAATATGATCAGACCTTTATTCCCCACTGGACTTGGCTGCTCTCACCACTTCCTAGGCAAAAAGCCTACCACATCTTTCTGGCTCACTAGTTCAACAGTCCAATTCAATTTTTATGTCCTTACATATGGTCCCTTCTAGTATGAAATTTTCTATATATTCTGTATATTTTCTACATAAATCCCATTCTATTTCCTCTAAGACATTTTCATTTGCACTGTATCTATATTTGTCACATAGTTGACTTTAGTCTGATAATAAAGACTACTTCAGTCACCAATTTTTTGTTTCTTTCTCAAGAATTTTGTGCTTTTCATGAAGATCCCATCAAATTTCATGTCCCCTCAACCTTCTTGTTCAATTTACTGCTCAAAACTCCTCAAAACATGCTCTTCGAATGGCCAGAGAACGGTCGTGTCTCACAATGCCTAGGGAACAACAACTTGAATTTCTGTTCTGTATAATCTTAAGTAAAATCCTAGGCTTGCTGTTGTCGTGGAAACTTTGCTACTTCAGTAGATCCAGTCACATAGTCTACATTTTATGGTGCCTATCTCTTCTCCAAACACAGTTGTTTAAGTTGACTTTCTACTATTGCCTTATATTTCTCACAAAAATCAAGAGCTCCTTGGAAGTGTATCTTATCAGGCTGGCTGAACTCTGGCCTTCACCACACCTTGAATCTGTTTCACACATCTTTGAAACTGGAGGCTATTCAAGAAATTAAAAAACAGTTATGCAAGGACTAAATGAATTTTAAAGTATTTTAAGTCTGTGTTGAAGCTGGTCACAGATTCAGTGTAAAATTAGAGTACAAGTATTAAATCGTGTTTAGCAGTTTGCTTTCTTATATTGTCCTCGTGCCAATATAGATTTATAATATGCTGTATTGGAAAGGTATATGTAATGATTTTATAGACATTTACAATAAAAAGAAATCTGAACTGCAGCAGTTAGTTATTATTTGAAAAGAATTAATTTAAGCAGCATGTATTACAGAATGTGCTCACTACTGGTTGCTTTATTGAACGTCTGGGCTGTATTTCAGTGTGTTTGCATGAAACCTAGAAAAACTATAGTCAGCATTTTCATTCTACTGTCAGCATTTTACATGTAACTTTGAAAGGTGGTTTGTTTGGTTTCTGTTACACATCCAAGGGAAGGTTACAAAATAAAACATGCTGGGTTGCAAAGACCATTCTGAATTCCTCTTCTGTTTTAATTCCCACCTTAAATTACCTATGAAAGTAATACAAAAAAGAAACCTCTCTGAGAATATGTGAAAGTTTATATGAAAATAATTGATTCTTTTAGAGACAATTTCAGAAAGGTTTAGATCTACAAGTATTTCAATAGTAAAGTTGTTTCCTTTGTTATTCATATACAATTTTAACAATTCAGAAAACTTATATTTGATATAGAAAACATTGTTAAAGACTACTGCTGACATTAAAAGTTGGCTGCAATAATATCTTTCAAAATGTTCCATGCGCACAGGCATATATTTCATTACTATTATCTAACTTGAACAAACATTCAAAATACACTGGCAGTTTTGCAAATCACAGCAGGAGCCATGTTTCTGTGTCTAGAATATGAAGTTATAAACTGTTGAAATTTATTTTTGCTGTTTAAGCAACTTCTATATATGTAAATAATCTCAGTCCTGCAAAGTCATGTCGAGCCAATTAACACACAGATAAGGTGACATTTAAGAAGAGAAAAGCTGGCTGAGATTTTTTTTCCCTTTTGTTTCTCTAGGCTGTGTTCTGTTATTTTGAAGAAGAACACAAATAAATGATTCACTTTTGCCTTTTACAACTGAAAAGATGCTCTTGACACGTAAAACATTTCTCAGCTAGGGTCCCATTCTTGCAAAGATAAGGATGAGCTATCAGGACATTTTGCCTAAAAAGTTCTCAATCTAATACATATCGGGCTGATTGCAGTTGAAAAACTATGGCTTAAACTATACTCATCTTTGTCCAAACAAAGTCCTCCAAACAGTGCATTGGAGTGCATCTCCTAACACACGGTTTCCATCTGCACTGTTTTTCCTTCTAGCACAGCAGTTTCCCCACTCAAGCCTACTTACTGATTACTTGCTTTATGACCTGTGGCCAGATGGTTCAAGAAGTCATCATTTTAGAGAAAGCTGTGGGCAGAAATCTTTCTTCTGAAAAGGCCTTCATAGGAGGAGATTATAACAATCACTAATTCTCCCAATATTCTTCCTCAGAAAGGCACTTAAGGAAAATAAAAACTCAAGAATCTTTCTAGTCTTTAATGATTTTCCAGAAGCTATCTGGAGAAGGAGAATAACCTAGAAACCAGAAGACTTTATTTAACTAAAGCAAATTAGAAACCCGTTTAAAAGCCACAGCTACTAAAATTATGATTGCAGTCCTCAGCTTTGCAGTTCATATAGGAATCATGTCCTTTTGCCTGAGGATATGCATATTTTTCTAGTACAGGACCCCCTCTTGCACAGTCCCAGCAATAACATCTGTGGTTGCCTTGCCTGACACAGGCGTGTACCAGGCTGCACACCACTGGAGGCTCAGAGGTCTAGGGAGGAAAGAGCACAGGGTACTCTCAGATCTACTCATTCACAACCTTGTTAGGGATGACCATGTATTTCCAAAATGTGTTCCAGCAGCTATTTGTGCAAAAACAATGTCTGCACTTAACTTCTAAAAAAACAAGTATGTCAGAGAAGGATTGCTTTCTTTCTTGAAACAAAACTGGGCAAGATCTGAGACTATTCCAGGATCTGAATCCAAGGTTTCAAAAATGTCGATAGTGACAACAAAATCTGTAGTACCAAAAACCCCAGAGTTTAAACATGTTAATTTTGTAAGTTCATAATCAATGCAAGACTTTTCTAGAGAACTCAGATTTACAGATGAAGATGACTTTCAGAAAGTGAGTTGACAGTACTAGAAAAAAGGAACAAAGTTTGCATACACAATCCTTTCATCTAGATCTACAAAGCAGTAAACAAAAAACTAATATGAATTAGAATTAAATGTGTTCTTAGTCTAATCTAATTCTGTTCATTAATTAGACCTAGAAAAAAAAAATAGAAAAAAAAAAAAAAAAAAAATCAGTACCTGTGAAGAAGAAAGGGATGCTGGAAAGGAAACAAATAGCAGATCCTCAGAGGGCAAAAAGAGAGAAGCAGCATCTATACAGTAGAACTTGGCCAGTGGCAGGATGGGGGAAAGTTAATATTGGAAAAACCCAATGTCTCTGCAGATTCTATTAATTTTTAAATGACAACTTTTGATTCCCAGACTTGCCTTTTGATGATATTGCTAGGTGTCCTTTGTGTGTCACACTGAGGGAGGAGACACAACATCCCTGCTTTTGCTTCTGACCTTCCTCCATGGCTTCAGTGGGAAGATTCTAGGTTGCAGAACTTGTGTGTTCTGACTCACACAGTTGCTATGATGACATCCAGTGCATGGGACAAAGCGTATTACACTAATGAGGAGCAGATGTAGGATATATGGATTTTGATATCTCTCTTGTGAAAGATATCAATTGTGGTGGCTTCGGAGATATGTTGGCCTTCTTAATATAAGAAAGCATTAAAACTCTGCTTGTGGGCCTAAGAATTTTCCTGTTATAGCTTGGTCAAATCCTATTAGGTTTTTGTTTGTTTTCTGATAACGCCATTTAGAATAGGCCTCCTTCAGCTCAGTATACTAAGATGGAGAAGGGGCTAATGGAGCATTAGAGAAAAGAAAAAAATGCATTGGAACTTTAGAAAAACATGAGTTATTTCCCTGACACAAAGTTCTCCTCAACTCTTATCAGCAGCTGAAATCTTAATGAAAAAAAGCCACCAAACGTCAGAATACTTAAATCACTTTTCTAAACAACCTTAAGGCCTCTCATACAATACAGTCATCCTTTCATCCTCTACGTATCCTGGGTTTGGTCTAGTTTTAGTTTGAATATGTAACTTATTTGATCTTTTATCTCTTGCAATATATAGTATTTTAAACAAAATTAATAACTTAAGTCTTCCTCTCCTGGAGGGATTTATCCACAGATAGATGGAACTGATAGAATTTCAGTAATTCTAATCTGTGGTGTAGATGTGAGTCTGTGGTTTAAATCTGAATATGCTCAAGAGCACCACATTCAAAGTTATCCCACTTCAGCTTTCTTAACATAAGCCTTTTTGATAAGCTGAAGCAGCTACAGCAGAACAACAGAATGTGCTGCTCTCCCCTTGGTAGGTACAATACTCAAAAAAGCAGTCTGTTTTCCCTAAAGTAGAAAACATGACACTTTTTATATATAAATACTACTACTACTCCCTCCACAAAAAAAATAATATGCCAGCATTTAAAAGTAAGACATTACAGAACATGATCCAATAATACTTTACTTGCTTTTCTTCAATTTAGATTTTAGATCTCAGTTTTGCTCCTATTGTTGATTTTCTAATCCATATCTTAAATCAGTCTGGGATCTTTCTGAAGCTCAGCTGATGGGCCATTATTCCTAAAGAAATAAGCCCTACTACAGCAGACACACCTATTAAGTACACAGAGTGATATTTAACTGCTCAATATATTTAGTTTACAAGATGAATTTTAGATACACACACACTGACTTTTACTTTGTTGCAACTGACTTATAAATTGAAGTTGATGACTGCTAATAACATTTTTCTGTCTCAGGTTGCATTATAAATTCATCTCTATGCTATGTGAAAAAATAAAGCACAAAAAATCCCCCAGTAAACGAAGTGGTTATTTACATCAGTAGAGAAAAAAGCACCACCAATAATACATGGTGATACTTTTTTTGCAGGAAGAATAAGATAGAAGCCTCACATAGCAAATATTGCCCTATGTTTTTATTTAAAAATATGACAACTATCACCAACATAAATTAAAATAAATAATGAAGAATGAGTCAAAGCATTTTCAGCTTAATTAACCAGGTTTGTATTTGGATGAATAACTGGATACTCGCTTCACATCTCAGGGGCCTATCTTTTCTCTCCCAACATATAAAAGCTAGAAATATGAAGATCTCCATACTCCCATGTTATCCAAATTAATTTCATGCTAAATGATTCTCAAAGCCTCTCACAGTCCAGGTATTTTCCTTGGTTTTAATCAATCCTCATTATTTATTATAGCGTGACACTTTCCTGACAGTCATCTCAACAAGACACGTTCAGTTCAGTTCATTTATACATGGCCTCACATATATATGGAAAAGTATTTTTCCCTATAAATTTGCTGGTATAATTAGCAAGAAGCTGAACTACCTCTGCATATTATTTTTTTTTTCTGAGCACTATTTTATAATTTGTTACTACTTTCTCACAAAACATGCAAGATTTGAACCAAATCTAACAAATGTCAAAGAGCTAATTACAGAAATCTTTTCTGTGTACTTCAGTCTGTCTAACACACTGGACAGTAATTGCAGTGCACTCCAGGAAACTGTGCATAAACTTCAGTGCATACCACATTACAAGCAAAATGTACTTGCCTTCTGTATAGTAGGATCAAAAATGTTCAACATTGAAAAGTTTCCTACAGTTGCACTGCATTGTCTAGTTTAACTAGGCCTCCAGAATTTTTCTTTTTGGGGGAGGGAAAATTGAGTACAAGTTTTGCATTTGAACTGAAACTGGAAAGCAATAGCAACAAAACCTCTTGACCTCCTCACCAGCAAAAACTAACTTTGTGTAACATCTCAGAAGGACTAAAAGTGAAATGCAAGGTTTCAAGGCAATATTTTACATAACCAAAATTTTACAGTGTTGACTAGATCACTTTGCAGTGGCTCAAAGGGGGAGTAGCTCAAGTAGCACTGCTTTAAAGTGCCTACTGCTTTAAAGTGCACAGACCGAAGGGCATGTGGAGAAGGAATGCTTTTTTGGTCCTATGAGCTGATCTTCCAGCAAATGTCAGCACTTGCAGGCCGCTCTGGTGACCTGGACAGTAAGGCAGCTATGTTTGTAAATTAAGTTTCCAGTAGCATTTCATAAATGGTATTTCTTTCATTAAAAAGGTCTTCTTAGAAAACCTTTAATTTTTTGCCATATTTTTGATTAAAATTAATTGATGAAGGCATTAACATGTAATTCATATGTTCTGAAAATCTGTCAACAAGAACCACAAACAAAATGTTGTCTTGATATTAAATTCATTAGTGTGGCTTTGAAAAATAAATGAAATAAATACTTCTGCAATTACAGTGGCTGTGAGATATATCGAGCTGATAAACAATGATGTAAAAAATTTACGAATGCAGTCTGAGGTCCAGAAGAGGAACTTTCTGCATGGCAAGACCTGTTGTATTTGTCTACAAAACAGCTGGGGTTTTTAAAAAATATTTCATTGAAAAACTCTAACGAAGCTGTTAAATGACCCTAATCAAGGTGTTGCTTTTAATGGGCAACTTGGGATGGCTCTGACCTATGCCTGGCTATTACAGAAATTATTGGTTATTTATTATATAATTAGTTCTAAGAGGTTAATTTATATTCAGGGAAGGAGAATGTCTATCTTGATCTCTTGAACTCAATAAGGTGTATCCACGAAGGTAACTCAGTGGGGCAGACTGTCACCTCCAGGAACTGCTGTTCCTAAGGAGCCGCAAATCTTGTTTTGCTAAAGGCAGATATTACAGATCACAATGCTCTAGGGAGCTTGGGAACAATTTCAGCCCTGCAAAAGGTAGAAATAAAGGAATTGAGCTGCAGCAGTATGACGCAGCTCTTGGTAATGACTGCTTAAGCAGTAGGTCATACACCACTGTAGTGCACCACCTCCGTCACCTGAAAGCTTTTCTCCCCCTAACAGCTCTTTCTTTCATTTCCACTCTTTGCCTCATATTTTTCTGTCATGTATCCAAATCAAAGCTGGGTATTACAGCTGGAAAAGTTAATTCTGTGACTCCTCTGAATTTTCTGCAGTTACGCATTTCTTAATTTGTTGGTCTCAGTCCACACATATTAAGATGTTGCTGTGCAACTCAACATTTGTAGATGAAAAATAATATCAGAATATTTTTAATTTTATCTTAGAGAGATACTGACAAAGCTTAGAAAATCACTAGATTGTTAGAAATACACAAAATAAGGACAACATTTTCTTTATCTTCCTGCCAAGTATGAAAAGAGAAGATTTTTCCATAAATGTGCTATGAACAAAGTGCTACTCTACTAACAGTAAATCAAATCGTAGTGCTATTACATATACCTAGTGACACAACAAACAGAAAGAAGGTAACTAAAGCAGACAATTTGTTAGCCAGAAATAAATTGCAAAAGCATGGCAGAAATTCTGCAATTACTTCAATTAAGGAATAAGAATAGATAACATCTACAATGAAAAACAATTATTTAGGTTAAATATGAAAATATTGAATATAAAAATGTTTCTCAACTACAGATGTAAAATTTATTGCAGAAAAAAATCCCTTTCCTTAAGTATGTAGAGCCCTATCGTCTTTCTAACAGTACACTCATACTTCACTTTCCTAACCTACCCATTACAAATGCAAAAACAATGATCCTGCACCGAAGTCAGAAGAAGAGCTGTAGGACTTCAAATGCTGATGCCTAAGAATGCTTTACATTGTTACCACAAACAGCTTTACATTGCTTTACATTATTACCATAACTCCTAAAGCTGCTATTTTGAGGGAAGTGTCTTTGTCTGTAAACCCAAAGAGCTGGCATGAACAAGCTCATGTCTTACTGAGGCAGTGTGTACTTGGAAGCAGTTTTATCCTTTTATAGTAACAGAGTGTATGACATTTAACAGTGAATTAAATGTTCCAGGATCAAAAAAATATATTGCAACAAAAAGAAATGTAATCTAAATCATTTAGAAGTGTTGTGAGATAGTATTTAGAATAAATTGCTAATATCATCCATTTATTTCTTTTTATCATAGTTAAGAAGTTGGCAAAGTTGGCAGCTCCGCCATACAGTTCTGAACTGTAATAAATAATTTTCACTGACATTCTCTGACTGCTTTTTATCCTCCTTTATTTAAACTTATATTAGCTATTATAAACTAGAATCAAAAAGACAAATTAATTCAAACTGAATGGTCCAATTTATGAAATATCTTCTTGGTCAAAGATCAACTGTTTCTTTGAAAGGGTGAAGAGAGCACAAATTTAGCACATCTCTCTCAGAGGAGAGCACAGCTTTTCCAAGATTGTCTGCTGCTGTCTTTACATCTTATACCAGTCCCATTATCCAGCTGAGAAATCTACAACTTGGAACAGTATCAGGGAAGAAAAGGTGGTGAGTTTTGCTTGCTAATCGCAGCCTGGGTGAATCCCTTATACTAACACATAACAACTTTCTACTTTGAACTCCAAAAGAAAGAGTAGGGCACCGTGAGGAGCCATCTGGGTCACACTTCCATCCTATGTGCCATGAAAAATAGAATTTTCAATAAATAAACTTTTAAGGGTGTGACTGTTGGAATCACATTATCCTGCCTGGCCAATCTCTGAAATGTCATATCCCGTCTCACAGACTAAGCTATTTTCCTTAAAGCTCCTAGAGTCCAGCTATTAGGTGAAAATCCCAAACTGTGTCTTTAGAAAGCTCCTGGCTTTTCTGGTTTTGGGAAACTCTTTTAGATTTAACCACTAAAGGATGAAAAAATGAAAAAAAAAAATTTAAAAAAGAGTACTTTTAAAATGAAGTCTTCTCATTCTCCAAGGCATAAGTAAAAACAGTTGGAGTTGACAGTACTGTAATAAAATCAAGCAGAATATAACATAGTCCAGTGGAAAACTGTGATCAGTTCATTTTAATGCAGCAGAGAGGGAGTAAAACCTTATTGGTTTGGAGGCTACCATGGTCCACCCAAATGATGGATCAAGGCCCTCTCCAGATGAGTATTTTGTCCCCTGGCATTCTGCTCTAGGGAACAAGAGAGGTTAGCATTATGGACACAAGCCTTTTCCAGCTAGTCCCAATTCACCAGCTGGAAGAATTCCTGAGCTGTTTTATTCATAGTAAAATGGGCCCTCACATGGTACTTATGAAAACCAGCCTGGCTAGCACTTTCTGATAGCATCAAGCTACCTCAAAAAGAGCTTTCACATCAACATTTTACAGAAGCATGCAGTTTTAGACATTCAGCATAGATAAGAAAATCGTATCATGGTATGATTATGTGTTTAACAGACAATACCTGGAGTATATAAATTTAAATTTCATATGGCTTTTCAGGCTAATATTTTGTGCATTTAGGAGTCCCGACTGAAAAGTATGCACAGCATAATTAAAAATTTATAGCTTTTTATGATATCCTAGCAGGGATAGGCAAGAAGGAAGAACTGTGACAGCAAAACTTTAGCCCTTGGTGGATCACAAAAGTATCTGTTCTCTGCATGTGAAGTTGAAATTTTGCCTGCATCTTGAAACAGATTTTTAATGAGATCACACTACATTGCCCCATTTGGAGTACTGTGCCCAGTTCTGGACTCCCCAGTTCAAGAAGGACAGGGAACTGCCGGAGAGGGTATAGAAGGCTATAAGGATGATTAAGAGTTTGGAGCATCTCTCTTATGAGGAGAGGCTGAGGGACTTGGGTCTTTTTAGTCTAGAGAAGAGAAGACTGAGGGGGGATCTGATCAATGCTTATAAATACTCAAAGGGAGGGTGTCAAGAGGATGGGCCGGTCTTTTTTCAGTGGTGCCCAGGGATAGAACAAGAGGAAATGGGCACAAACTTGAATATAAGAAGTTCCACCTAAACATGAGGAAGAACTTCTTTAGTTTGAGGGTGGCAGAGCACTGGAATAGGCTGCCCAGGGAGGTGGTAGAGTCTCCTTCTCTGGAGACATTCAAAACCCATCTGGACACGTTCCTGTGCAACCTGCTCTAGGTGGACCTGCTTTGGCAGGGGAGTTGGACTAGATGATCTCCAGAGGTCCCTTCCAACCCCATACCACACTGTGATTCTGTGATTTTGCTATTGGCCCCAAGTATAAATTAGTACACCATCTGTGTTATATCATTAATATTCTTATCTATAAACAATAAGTATTATTTTGGCATTAAAATGTGACTGTATTTGCACTGTAAAATCACTCTGGCTAGAATTACTTCTATTTTCTATGATCCCAAGAAGGGTTTATCAGAAAACATAACTACATGTATTTTTTTGCCAAATTTGGATAAGCCTCAAAATATGCCATGCTCCAGAATACTCTGTACCGTGTCATGTGGGAGAGAGCCTAAACAGAGACTTGTGGCCAAGAGGAAACATGGAACAAATACAGTTTATAACTTACATGCTTATTAAGACTGCATTATTCCCTCATTGAGGGAACCATCTGGAAGCTGGGCTTAAGGTTAAGAAACTACATGAAAAATATCTGCAAAAATCAGTATTTTGTTTCAGAAGGCTGACATGGTAGCCACACTTGTTAGTGTAATGTAAACTTCTTCCTGATTCTCAGGTGCCAATAACACTCCTGTTCAGGAATCCATCACTTCAAATATCTCACTGCAAATTCATGGAGTGTTTTCCTTGCATGATATTAAAAAGAAACTTAACTTCCCCTTCTAACATTTAATGGATTCTACTTCTACTGTTTTACAGACGTACCCCAGTTTTCAAATTATCAGTTTTCTCAGTGTTCAGGACCTGGTTCAATGGAGCACAAATGATGTTGAAACATTTGGCTTGGCTTCCAAAGCATGATATAAACCAGATGAACTTTATTGCTTAAAACAGCTGACTTCTCTGCTTTTCCCATTTAATGTTCGCATGACCGTATTCTTTTCCGTTTTCTTTTTATTTTAGGAGTAAGAGGAGCAAAAAGCAAGGAAAAATTACGTAACTGGATGGTTACCTAGAAGCTGAAACTTGTTTCATACACTTAGGAAAGCCAGGTAAACATAAGAAAATATCCACATCTACTAGTGTCATATGAATTAAGGTAAAAGACTGCTTCATTTGCGTATTGCTACAGGATGCTTCTGCATTACACAAGAGCTGTCAGAACAGCTTCTGCTCCGTCTGCAATATATATTATCTGGCAATTCTGAGTTCCATGTATTGCCACATTTCAGTTTATCAGATGGAAAAGAGAACTTTCAATTGAAGAGAAGAGACTGGAATGTTTCTAATTTGAAAAAAAAACAACCACAAACCCCACAAAACAACCAACCAAGATGTACTGGTTCCTAGGCACGCATTCCATCCATCCATCCTCCTCGTGCTCTCTACACCTAAAATGGTCATATACAGAAGCAGGGTATTCACTATTTAAGAAACTGGCAAACTTTCCCTTGGAGCGTGAACTCTCTGTCTTTTATCTGCAGGTCAGAGGCTTCTCACAGCAGATCTGACGAGGGCCAAATATAATTCCTAACAAAGCAACTGCAAAGAAAGTCATTAAAGAGGGTCATCCTGCCCAAGTGCTTTTGTTTGGTGCTAGTACTTCCATAGCAGGCTTGTAGCAAGGGTTTCAGGTGCACGATCAGGTCTGGAAAGACAATGGGGAAGGGAAAGGTACCTCCAGATGAATTGTCAGGAGGACACTGAAATATCTGACATGCTTCACTTCCCAGAAACTGCAGATTAAGTTGGATTCACAGGATAACTCATAGGCATATTAGAGTAATACATACATAGCTTGAGCTAGAGTTACTGCATATTTATTTTTTTTAAAATATTTGACTTTTTGCTTCACCTATGTCTGTTAAAACCAAGAAAATATGAGGCCTCCCATTCTCCATCTCGAGAAAATTATACCTCATTTAGCTAGTTTACTTTCTTCCATTTTAGTCTTCAGCAGCTAAATAACTCCAGCTAGTTATCAGGAGTTTATTTGATCCTGCTTGAGAAAGAAAATGGATTTTCTTAGGCTTTGCTGTTGTTTGTTCTGCTGTGTCATTTTGCTTTTACAACTTCAACAGGAATTTGTCCTAAAGCCTGTGTACGCTAAGCCACTAAAGAGCTGAGTATTGACTGGAAATGTTGCAAAGGTAAAATAAATACAGGAAAGCCGAGCTCATGTGAAAAAGCAGTAAAGTGCTCTGTATGCAGCTTCTTCCTGCTTAACTTTTGTGAGTTTGCTAAGTTTGTGTAGGATATCTACAGACACACGAATACATGTGTGAGTGCATACTGCATATATAACACACATGAATAGAATAACCAACTGTATGACTATGTTGTTGGGAAGCATCTGTCTCTTCCTACTGCTAAGACCCCCAATTTCAGCGGTTGCCCGGATGCTGGCAGCTTGCCTGAAGGACTTTCTGACGTCCTACCAAGTCAGGAATCCTGAAGAAGAGAGGCTGTGAAAAATCTAAATCACATTTTATATTTCATTATTTAAAAAAAATGTAAAGCTCTTCCCAAAGAAAATTGTGTAAAACTGGCTACTCATCATGAGGGATTTTTTTTTCTTTTAGAAATACAAAATTTCCAGTGAGATTGAAATTCTACTTCCTGCAATGATCCCTGTTGCCTTCACTCAATACTGTGTCCTTGTAAACTTCTCTCAGAGGAACAACAGGCAGACATGGAACAAAAGAAAACATACATAGCAATGGAAGTGAGACTATTTCAACAGGGTTTAAAACACAGAATATCTAGTCTGGCCAGTACAGATGCTACCAGGTATTTACCAGAATAGGAGGTTATTGCTCATGATTCAAAATTAGTTAATCACCAAATCTATTAAACTACATCAGAGGTTAATAATGGAAATGTTGTAATGAAACATTATTAAAATTGTATTTCCATGACAATAGGAATATTATCATTCATCTAGCCATGTGTCCTCATCAGAAGTTCTGGTGTTTCGTTCTAGGCACATTGCATTAGAAGGATCATTGCAATAGGAGGAGGGGTTAAGAGATCTGCAACATGAATTATATGGACACAAAAATTTTCCATGTGAAAAGAGGCACTGAAAATATAGGTAAGTTAGAAAATTCATAAGCAAGAGGGGTAAACAACTACATAGAACAACAACTAGCCCTTTAGCAATGTACAGGCACAATACTACTTAAAACGCTCCAAGGCAACAGATGACAACAGAAGGAAGAAACTCCTGCACATTGCAGTGAGTTCACCTGCAGAAGTGAGTGGCAAAAGATAATGCTTTAGGCAAAAATTCAGCAACTTTTAAATTCAAAAATTGTCAAAATTTGATATGAATAAATAAAATACCCAGACTTGTTAGAGTAAGCAATACACACAGTAAGTAGAGTTCTGGAGTACTCGTACATAGGGAGCTACTGAAGATGTTGAGGATAATATTTCTTAAGGAAGATTATACTGTAACCACCAAGTTTGTTACTGTTCTCTCTAAAATGTTTGCTGTCAGCTGCTGTCACAGACCAGGAGCTGGATTAGCTGGCATGGACTACTCCTGAGCTGATATATCTCAATGCCCCTATAGCTGACAACACCAGAACGGTGTATGTGCTAGACCCTTCTAGTCTCTCTTTTTCTTGCCTCATGAAGAAAGATGCATTAGAGCCTTAAACTACCTTTTAGTATACTGCAGAAATTTTCAATTAATGCCAACATATGGCTTTCATAGAGACAACTGAAACACAAAATGACCTGTAGATATTAGTGGTTTCTGGGGCTCAAAAATAAATTGTATTTACTAGTTCCAATAAAAAATTCCAGTTTTTCAATTTCTTTTGCAACATCCACAAAATATCTATTTAGATCCACAATGGACATAAACCCTATTCTACAATGGCATAAAAAAACCATCAGTCAGTTACCCCCATACCACTGTTCTTCTTGTTAATGCAGTATCTGGAAATTAATTACAACATTTTGACATGGTACATGCTGAACTAGCGTCAGCTTGTTCCTGATGTATTCAGTATCAGATTGAATGATAGATCTATTTATAGTGCCCCTAGAGTTTGTTATACATCAGGGAATTGCAAGTCAGATAGTCCTGATATTAACACTCACGGATGTCTAAAATTTGTGAATCAAACTGAGTATTTCCTAGTGTTTATGGTTAGCGCAACGTTTTTCTGCATCCCAAGGGATGTTAATGCCTGCTCCAGCCTAATCTGGAAGGCCAGCTTCGTGTGGGGATTGTTTCAGCTACAAACAGCAAAGTCCAGATATTTATTTATTGTAAATCATAGCAACACTAATCATGGTAATTTACTTCACTGTGTATAAAAGAACATTTCCTGACCATTATTTATGCAGGTTCTGGCTTAGGCTGTTGAACTTGCTTAAGTATAAATTGGAAATAAGTTGTATATAAAATATCTGTAGGTGTACTTCGTTTTTCTGTTTATTTTACACTACCTACATCACCTCCAAGGCAGTACAGGAACAACAGAATTCCACAGAATTAGCACTCAGGTAATGCTAGTACAAAGCAGCAATAAGAAACACTGATAGACTCAAGTTGCCCCACCGTGACAGACTCACTCAACCTATCTGTGCGAGGATCAACTGTCTGAGAAACTTAAGCAAAAGCTGAAAATTTGAACACATTACTTGTCTTCTGTTTTGGTTTTCAGTTGTTGGTTTTGGTTTTTTTCCCCTGCTGTTGGGGGCCTAGGGACTGGGACTTGACTTTCTGAGGTCTTAGGAAATGGTGTAGAGACTCTTTATATTTAGTCATGATCAGGACTCTCTGGCCAGTTTTGTCAAGGACGTTAGTCTGCAGCAACACCAAGAGTCAAGTATGATTCACTTGCACCGGCTTTCCTACTTCTACTTAACCTGACTAGCAATATGCCTTGCTAATTTGTCACTTTCCCCAAAATTTCAAATTAACACAACCAAATGTCTGAATTGGGTATGATGATATTTTGGCATGCAGATTTGTCTAAAATAAGTCTGAGTGAGGCTCAAAACATCATTTTAACTGTGACATGGCATACTCTGAATTACAGAATTTCTTGGCTGAATATGAAATCAACTGTGTGACTCATCATGTTCACTAGAAAAGTCCATGCTTATGCATTCAAATATTTTATTTCCTAGACCATGTTGAATGGCTAGTCAAAAAGTTCCAAAGTAGTTCAACTGTGCTGGGACTCTGATCCCTAATAAATAAAATAATAAACTTTAATCTGTTTTCTGTTTTCATTAAAAGGCTTATAATAACAAAAAAGTAAGAATGTTACACTCTACTCACTAGGAAAGCTTTGACATAATTAAGAAATCCCCTTAGAGAAGGGATTCCTGAAAACTGCTTTTTGAAAGACAGATTCCACTTTCCAGCCCAGCTCCCGAGAGTTTAGTGGCTTGGAGTACAATTTTCTGGCAGGAGGGAATTTGCCTCCTTACGTACAAATGCCACAAGCCGCTGGCTGCAGAAGTGGTGTTGGCAGTAGCTTCAGCCACATGACCATTCCTCTAGTCCAGGGAAATATGCCAGATGGCAGCCAAAGAAGAAAAACAGAAAGAAGGCAGAGGAAGGAACAAAAGAAGCTCACATAAAACAACAAAGAACCTTTCTTTCTTTTCCATATGAATATATGCTTCATGATTACAGTCTCAGGAAGTGTATCTTCACAGCTAACCACACGAAGATGTGGTTGACTACAATAATTTAACAATCTTATTAATTCTTTGATTATTCAATTTAATGCATACTATTACCGGTATAATTTCTCCATAAAACCAATTTTATTTTGGAGCTTACAATCTCTACAAAATTGTCTCCACAAAAAGGTTTTCCTCAGCAGATTTTCACTCTGAGTTATTCACAAATCCTTCATTGCGAAAAAATACTTAATGACCAGCCAGACAATCAGGGCAGATACTGCTGCCTCTGAGGAATCTTCTAAGTGGTCCTTAGGATCTGTCATTAAGTCTGTGGGAGGTGTGAGTGTTTAGCATCTAGCAAGATTGAGTGTCATATAACTTGTTCTTATTCATACATCTCAATTATGCGCAGGAAATTTTGATAGGTGCTTTAGTTCTTCTTCGTCCATGCATGATAGGATTTAGAGGTCATGAAGAAGGCTTCTGTCTCCATCCATTCTTCAGAGGTCTTGGGAGGCTCTAAACTACTAATAGGACTCAGTTTTTACAGTCACATCTAGTGGTATTTTCTGAGCAAAGCTAAATGCAGCGGAAAACATGATTCCTGTCTGCATTTCAGGAAATGAGGTGTGCTTCAGTTTAGAGAGACTCAAGGCTTTAAAAAGAAAGAGGAAAAAAAAAAAAA
This sequence comes from Calidris pugnax, assembly GCF_001431845.1. NCBI lineage: Eukaryota > Metazoa > Chordata > Aves > Charadriiformes > Scolopacidae > Calidris > Calidris pugnax. Next base: position 9,467,264 of record NW_015094508.1, on the reverse strand, counting down.
GAAAAGAAAAAAAAAGAAAAGAGATGAGCTTGTCTGTGAGTTCTGGAAATATAATAAAGATTTACAAATATTTTGTTTGTATTGGACTAGAAGAATGTTCATCTGCCAGATAGAGGATAAGCACATTCTTACAAAACTAAACAACCCTCCATCTTCTCCAGCCTGCAAAACTATACTTAAAATGTGAAATGGTGTGGTGGCCTCCTGAGTTTCCTTATCTGTGAAGTACCCACTCCTGGCCTTAGGTTTATAACTAATGCTGTGAATACTTGCCCTTTTGGTGTACAGTGAATCATAAATGAATCTCTGCCAGTTTTTTTGGTCTGCTTTCCTGTTTTTGGTCAGTACAAATAAATCATAAGTTATGATTTATTTGATGAGAAGGGCAGAGGAAGAGGAGCTCTAAGTAATTGCACTGCATTCCAGCTCTTCCTAGAAGAATTGCATTGTCTCAAGGCACATTTTTTCCTGCTCTGGAAAAACTTGCATTAGCCTGGCTCTTCCACCAAGAAGAATTTGTATTCTGAAAAATACAAACTCCTGCAAAGAAACTCAAATCACCACTTGCTTACGAGGTGCTTACTTGTATCTCAGAATCTCCCAAAAATGAAATACGTAAATTAAAACATAATGGCCCATTTAATCAATAGATTCTGAGTATCCCACAGAAGAAATGCTACATTTTTGTCTGAAATACAGCAAAATAAATTTTTAAATCATGGACAACTTCACAATTTAAATTAAGATTATGAAGTAGAACAACATGTTTTGCAAAACAATGTTCATCATGGAAAGCCTGGATGGTACTATCAGGTATTTAGTTTTAGAAACCAAAGCCCCTTGATATCAGATAGTTGAGTGACGTGAGCAGAACTGTCAGTTGACATAAACAAGATTATTAAATTACATAGGGACTGGGTACTGTAAAATTTTGTAGTAGATTTCTAAATATAACCTACAGTGTGAATGGACCCATGGCAGTGACATCGCAATATGTATATGAAGGATTTTTAAGCCTCTTCTCAGTCAAAACTTATGGTTAAATTCAATAGTAACAACAAATATAGCTCACGTTCAATAATTCAACTACAGCTCAGTTTTAATTAAATTATCTTTAACCTCATGCTAATTCTTTAAAGCTCCTAAAAAACAAACGTGTAACACTTTCCCTATAAGACAAAATTCATTCACGCTTCTGCACTTCAGACAAGAGTACTTTGCTCTTTATTTTTATTAACAGCTTTTAAGAATATTTTCACTTCCTAGATTGAAAAATTAGACAATGTGCTATATTTACATAAGTTAATCATCAAAGTAATCAGACTCTGTATTAATATGCTACTTGAAATATTTTTTTTATTCCTTCTGAAATGATAAGTTTGTAAAAGAAACACGAGTGGCTTTTTTTTAAGCAAAAAAATCCATGATAAGAAGATTGCCTTAAGAGAATATTAATTGAATGATATGATCTATTTTTGAACTTTTAGAAACTATTATAAATATTTTTTTTTATTCCCAATCCAAATCCCTTTATTGGTTATTATTATTTTTTGTCATAAAAACAGCTCCCTCTGTATGAATAGCAGCTTCCGCAAAAGAAAACGCTGACAGAAGTTGGACTGTACCTAGCCAGGTTTTAGGTTTTTTTTTTTACAGTATTCACACTGAAAGTCATTGCTATTGATACTCCTGCATAAAACATTTAGCTTCTAGGGCATTTGATATTGTATACATGAGCATCAATTAATATTCAAAAGTTATTATTAAGATGATATGTTGTAAGCTCTTCAATGTATTACATGCAAAGAGGAGGATCTTAAGCATTATATACTGGAAAATTTATATTGCATCTATTATAGATAAAGTAAGGAAGTTGGAAAACAAGCATTGGTTCAATAGTAAAACGTAGCATGATAAAGAATGGAAAGCATACTTTGCTATTGTTATTTTTAAATAACAGCTAAGGAAAAAATAGAATCTGTCTGTTTTCCTCAGTGGTTATACTTACTCTTAAAACATTGAACACAAAAATATTTAACAAATACGCCTTTCTGGTTGTGCAAAAGCCCCTCGACTATAAATATGAATTTAGATTTGGTATGTTGTATCAGTGTGTCATATTTATAACTAAAGATGTTTACTTACAATAAGTACTGGTAACATTTAGAATTAGTATTTTTACATGAACAGTGACATAAATATTAATCTAATTTTTCCCATACTTAGAAGTGCAAAAAAGATTCAAAATTATTATTTGCTTGAAAAGTACAATTTCATAAACTTCCACGGTCACTTATTCAGTATATTTTCTAATCACAAAGAAACACTTCCTATTTTCCTGATGATATACATGTTCAGCAAAGCCTTTATAAGCTCATAAGAGTCACAATTAATACATTTCCAAATTTTTATAATCTATAATCCCATAGAATAATAATAAAGAGTCACAGTTGCAACTATTATCACTGTCAATTACACCACAAACCATTAGAAGATATACCTGTAGGACTTCAAAAAGCGAAATCTCATCTTATTTCTTGGAGATGGACGAGGGATATAGGCTCCAAAAGGATCCCAAAGAAAGGCCATTAGTAAAGTTAATTCTAAAATCTTCTAAAAAATATATCCCTCAGGGAAGGAGGGCAGTTGTGCTGGAGGTGCCCCGCACTAGTTATGAAGCACTTGTAACTTTGTAAGGGAATGTCCTTTTCCTATGGTATGCTTTGGCAGTGATGTGGCTGGTTGAGAGCACAGGCTAGAAGGGATAACTGGGATTTCCTGCTGCATGAGACTTGCCCTTTGCATGAACGTTTCCTATATTCAGGGCTCTTATCGCATTACTCAAGTGAGAACTCTTATGGTAAACCCTTGGATAGTTATAGCAACCACTAAAGAGCACAGAACTGTAGGACTAAGGCAGACCAGAAATAGCCAATGCTCTGATTATTCACTGCTGCCCAGACAAAGGCGTTCAAACTCTTAACAGTCAGTTGAAAGTACATTTAATATGGATTATATTGGAACAGTCTGTTTCGGCTGGCATCAGACACTAAGTAGCACGCAGAAAAAACCCCCAAATCCCTGAAAAGAACCCCAACCCAAAATGCGCTATGTCCCCCAATTTGTTCCCCCACAGCACAGTAAGGATCTCGTAACCAGGGAGTAAAACTGCTATTGAAACCATGCTTGCAAAGCCCTCAATTGTTTCCATGTTTAATTCTTAACTCTCTTCAAGTGTGTCTTTCTTCCCCACAGTGTCTAAAGAGAATCAATTTATAACATTAAGTAGCTTTTCTGAAAGGGCTTAATCATCTACGAGAGATCAGCCACTCTAAGAAAGTACATCTCAGACTGGTAGATAATTTTCAGGCCTCTTGGCAGCTTTTCTCAAAGACATCACTCCCTGTACTGAATTACCACCAGTGACTTTGAGAACTGAACTCAGTTCCCTTCTAGCTGGGGTCATTCAGGTCCATTGCCTTTTTGTTGTTTGTTTTTCTAGTTTGGGATTGGGTTGTTGTGGTTTTTTTATTTTATTTTTTTTTTATTTTTAATTCAAGCCCCAACTCTTGCATACAATTGTTTCAGCTGAGCACTAATAGTGCTGAGGGCAAACAACACCCTACAATTCAATTCTGACACCAACTCAGGTCATGCCAGCAAGGCCACTAGTATTTCCTCTCCCCATTCTGAACGTGGCTATGATCTCCCAGTGCTGGTAAGCAGAGGATTCTCTAATTCAAGTGATCTTTGAAAGAAATCTAACCCAGGTAATTTTATTCATAAGAAAGGTGATGGATCAGAAATCGAGTATTTGCCCAGAGTAAGCTTAAAATGAAAATTTAGGATTACTCAGAGTTCTATTGGAAAAGGTCAAAGAGTTAGAAAAATAAATTCCCAGGGATAAATTATGTCTATCAATCAATAATCTCATGAAATTTACTATTTTCATGGTTAAGGATACAATGAGAAGCTATACTCTTCAGAAAAATGATAAATATATTATAACTGGGTATATGTTGCTCTTTGGAGGAATCACTTTTCTTCTGTTACAATGATAAGTACACTAGAGGGCCAACTAACAATACATCTCTTCATACCATGAAAGAAGTTTTGAATATATAGGATTCATACCTGATTGATAATACTGGACATGAGTGTTGCCAAAATTTTTATTGCCAGGTACATTTCCTTTTCACATTCTATTTCTACAAAGGATTTTTTACAACACATTAACACAGCAGCAATATTTTATTTTTTTTAATAAAGAAAATTAAGTCAAACATGCTTATTATGAGTTCTTGTTCCTCCTCCTTAGTGCCCTTCTTTCGCTATTGCACTAAACCTGCTAATGCAGCCAACCACAATAAGGTCATAGAAATAAGCTTCTTACAAGATTACTAACGACTAAATTTATACCTTAATATCAAAAACACTTATTGTCACTACATAGTGGCATGAAGTAGATCACTGTATCAAAACAAATCACAGTGTTTAAGGAAATTCAAGGAAATGAAGGAGCAAATAACTCCGTAATACACCTTGACTTTTACATAGAAGTTTCTAGGCTCTTGCCTTTTTTCTTTTCTTTCAGACAAAAAGAAAACAACACTTCTAGAACCACTCAAAGAACTCAGAGAATAAAATGATTTGACATTAAGTTGATATTTGTTCTGTGGAAAAAAACAACTCAATAGCCTGAGTAAACAACTATCTAGTTTTATATAAAAGAGGCAAAATCAATCATTGCACTCAGTGGTAATCCAAACCTTTTATAGAAATGCATACCATAATAAACATTTATAGTGCAGCTTTGTGACTACAAATTTTGCTCGACGTTTTTGACAGATATTAGGGTATCAACCTTAAAATCCTAGCTGGTCAGTGGCACCGCTGTAGTATGTCACTGTTGATGGCTTCAGGTTTACAGGATCTATGAAGAGTGAATTACTGAGGAAACATTTCTTTTACTGCACTCCCAGATATGTAAGCTACTGCTATTTCTTTTAGAAAAGGTTCATATAAATTAATAGCAAAAAAAAAAAAAAATTCATAAGTAGAAATGTGAAAATTAAATTAATAACGAAAAACACAAACTTATGTGAAATTAGAATCTTTTTTTAGCCAGCTGAGGTCATGTAAATGCAAAAGCTCTTAGCAATAAGCAGGTCTGGTGATAAGCCTAAACACCTTTACAGACTTGGTTCACTTTCCCAGCTGTGTCCTGATGCATTCTAGAACTCAAAGGGCGAGGTTTTATCCTCAGATTCCTCTCAGTGTATCCAAAACACGAAAAACTACAGCCTAAAGGGGACAGAGGCCAGGAGGCTTGCCAGTGGTGGTGATGCTTTCTCAGAGATCTCTCCTTTACTCTAACCCAGCTCCATGTGTTGGGTCATAGGTTGGGAACCCACTACAGCACGGGGATGCGTGACAGACCGTGCTGTTCAACAGAGCGTGTGACAAACGTATGGCCTGGAGCTTGGACACTACGGCTCCTAACAGTAGCTTTTGCCCCACACCTTGATCTTGTCAGTCAGGAACAACCTGTGCCAAACTCCTAGGTCAGCCTCATCAGCTGCATTTGAGATGTGCTGTCCTGAGCATTGCGTATGGGGGGCACAGAGGCTGCAACCCATCGCTGCTGGAGCAACACAGGGAAGCAGACAGGGCCACTGCTTCCCATTTTGACAGATGAAGTAGTGGTAGATGTAGGAAACAGCAAAAACAATTGAGGTTATTACTTTGCAAGCTGTGGAAAGCAATGGGGCTTTCCTGCGTGCCCCCTTCGTGGCTCCTGCAGTTGTGCAGCCTTCTCAAAGCCTCTGCCCTGCGTGTTGGCCTATGGTATGCAGTGTTAGACTTTGAGAAAAAGGATGTTACAGTTCCTATTCCAACAATAGCAATATATAAACTTTGTTGTTAAAAAAATGCTTATTTATCAACAACTGGAAGCTCTGAAAGAGTTCAAACTAGGGTCATGACAGCAGACCGAATGGTTTCCATCAATATACAGTATTTTACTGATGCTTCTCCCAGAGTTATTCCTCTTGTTTTCAAACATTGTCTGATGATTTATTGGATATCTCCAAACAAAATGACACTGAATATTATGTAGCTAAAATCAAATACTTACTCATTATTTCAAAGAGATGGCTTGCACAATCTGAAATCTAAACTATTTAATAATATTTGTGTATATTTTATTACAGACAAGATATTTTTCCAGCTTTTGCCCCGCTTCTTGCCATCAACAAGACAAAAATGAATGACAACTGACAAAACAATAAGCAGGAGTAAAGCCTTTGGATATAGGATAAACTTTCATTTTAATTTTCCCTAGTAGCATGATAGTGTTTAGAGTTTCATATAGAGCTACTTCAATAAAAGCTTATTCTGGAAGACTAAGAACACATGAGAATGAAATAAAATTATTTTCCACATTTCATTTAGCTGTTAAATAACTTGAAGTTTATTTTTGTAAAACCTTTTCTAACTTGCATTTTTATATTATTCCTGTTCAGAATGTTGTACCTCTACAACACGGGTATTTTTTTCTGAAAGAAGTGTTCTGACTTTGAAGTATTTCTTTTCCACCTGAAAAAGAATCATCACCCCAGCAGAAAACATCCTGTTTAATTCTGACTTAGAGTAATACACTGAAAGTCTGAACTTTCAACCTCTCAAAAGGCAAGTACAATTTCTTCAGTCTTTCATTTTTTCCATCACTGTGATCTATTTTAACAGGTCAGAAAGTCTGATATATTATTTATTATACCAGCTTGGTCCTATTAATATCTCCAATGAAAAAAAACAAGCATCACAAACTATTTCACTGGGGACTAAGTATCAAGCAAATTGCATGTTCTGACTATATTTTGCTAAGCTTAAATAAGATTCTACCCAGCACTATTATCTCTTTCCACTGCAAATTCTTTCTGATTATTACTACTTATCATCCCTTGTTGGCTTTAATGCTTAATTCTACAGCTGTTGTTCCTGTAAAAAAAATCTGGCTGCCTTATAGGTGGCTAAATGTGAATATTTCTGTAAGACACCTTCCCTTAAACAACAGTTTCTGAAGTGGTTTGTGGTACTGATACTATTGCTGTGTTGAAGCAGTCACAAGAATGCTCTCCTGTAAGAATTTTTTGGTGATTAATAAAGTACATAGTACATACAGCATTAAGGCTGCATAGCCTGCAGTCCTTCTGTCAAAGGAGCAGCCCTAGGGTGTTTTACATATATATTCTGCTATAATTTTGAACTTTCAACAGTTTATTTATCTCCCAGATTCTTATAAAACCATTAAATTTGTGGTAATCATACAGGGTTAAAAATTATTTAGAAGACAGACATGTAAACATGCATGCACGAGGATACACTCATTCACACATTGATTCTCTAAATAGGAAACATAAAAAAAAAAATAGAAAACAGATAGAAAATACCAGAGTTTTGATCTTTCAGTAACTTTACAGTAATGTAATTTTTTTGCCAGTGTTAGCTTTACAGATTATAATATAATCTGACGTGATATGCTCATATGAAGGGTTTTGTCTCATCAGTCATGAACTATTTGTGGCCTCTCACACATCTGTTGTGTGAAAATCAATGCTAAATAGTGGTGACTAATTTAAAGTGAGAGAAAGTTTGGTGCTCTGGTCACTGCTACTAAGCCATACAATAAAGCAGCCAGCTCTTGCTCAGAAAGCAAAATGAACGTGTCTGGGCTAGAAGCAAATCACATGGAGAACTAAATGGATGTAAGATTAAAAAAAAAAAAAAAAAGTGTGAAATTCTTTCCTAGAGATTAAAGTACTAATATCAGAGAGCAAGAAGTGAGATGCCAGAAGTGTACTGGCCTAACCAGATAGCTCTTTCATTAAACATGCATACAGACACTAGCTACTAAAGGTGACAGTATTAAGAAGGGAATATCAGATTTAAATTGAGAGGAACCTGAGCTCAGAAATAAATTCATTTAATCATGAAGAGAAGGAAGGTACCAGACCAGCCAGGAACGTTAAGGCTATTGGAATGTGTCCAGTCAAGATTTCTATGGAGTTTGCACAAAGAGTTTTTACTGACCAAGTTTTTTCTCTGAATTCATGGGCAATTCCTGCAGCTTGTGCAGGGCAGATGTTATCCTTGGTCCAACCATCAACCTAACTCTGACAAAAAAAATAAATGCAAAATAAGAAATAAAAATCACTAAACCATATTCCTGAGGACCATGTCAACCCGTCTTTTGAACGCCTTCAGGGATTGTGCCTCAACCACTTCCATGGGCAGCCTATTCCAATGCTTGATAACCCTTTCCATGAAGAAATGTTTCCTAATATCCAAACTAAACCTCCCCTGGTGCAACTTGAGGCCATTTCCCCTTGTCCTATCTCCTGTGACCTGGGAGACAAGACCGATCCCCGCCTCTCTACACCCTCCCTTCAGGTAGTTATAGAGTGCGATAAGGTCTCCCCTCAGCCTCCTCTTCTTCAGACTAA
>NW_015094508.1:9392002-9458750 GCF_001431845.1 Calidris pugnax | reverse complement strand
CCACGCTGTTCCTGATACAGGCCAGGATGCTGTTGGCTTTCTTGGCCACCTGGGCACACTGCTGGCTCATGTTCAGCCGACAGTCGACCAACACCCCCAGGTCCTTTTCTGCCAGGCAGCTCTCCAGCCACTCTGCCCCCAGCCTGTAGTGCTGCAGGGGGTTGTTGTGACCGAAGAGCAGGACCCAGCACTTGGCCTTGTTGAACCTCATCCTGTTGGTCTCAGCCCATCAATCCAGTCTGTCCAGATCCCTCTGCAAAGCCTCTCTACCCTCCAGCAGGTTGACACTGACACCCAGCTTGGTGGTGTCTGCGAACTTACTGAGGGTGCACTCCATCCTCTTGTCCAGATCATTGATAAAGATGTTAAGAGAACTGGCCCCAGTACTGAGCCCTTTGGGACACCACTTGTGACCGGCCGCCAACTGGATCTGACTCCATTCACCACCACTCTCTGGGCCCGGCCCTCCAGCCAGTTTTTACCCAGTGGAGAGTATACCCATCTAAGCCATGGGCAGCCAGTTGCTCCAGTAGGATGCTGTGGGAGACTGTATCAAAGGCCTTGCTAAAGTCCAGGTAAACAACATCCCCAGCCTTTCCTTCATCTACCAAGTGGGTCACGTTGTCATAGAAGACCAGGCTTGTCAAGCAGGACCTGCCCCTCATGAACCCATGCTGGCTGGGCCTGATCACCTGGGCGTCCTTCATGCGCTGCATAATGGCACTCAGGATGATCTGCTCCATGACCTTCCCAGGCACCGAGGTCAGACTGACAGGCCTGGAGTTCCCTGAATCATCCCTCCGGCACATTTGCCAGACGCCAGTCGGTTGGGACCTCCCCAGTTTGCCGGGCCTGCTGGTAAATGATGGAGAGTGGCTCCACAAGCACTTCCGCCAGCTCCCTCAGTGTCCTCGGGTGGATCCCATCTGGGCCCATAGACTGACTGTGTCTAGGTGCTGGAGCAGGTCCCTCACCGCTTCCCTTTGGATTACAGGGGCTTCAATCTGCTCCCCGCCCCCATCTGCTGGCTTGGGGGTCTGGGTACTCAGGGGACACCCTACTCCACTACTAAAGACTGTGGCAAAGAAGGCATTCAGCACCTCAGCCTTCTCCTCATCCTTTGTCACTACGTTACCTCCCATATCCAATAGTGGATGGAGGCTGTCCCAAGGCCTCCTCTTGCTACTAATATATTTATAGAAATTCTTTTTGTTGTTTTTAACATCCAAGGCCAGGTTAAGTTCAATCTGGGCTTTGGCCTTTCTAATCTTTTCCCTACATAACTTTGTTACACCTTTACAATCTTCCTGTGTGGCCTGCCCCTTTTTCCAAAGGTCATAAACTCTCCTTTTTTCCCTGAGCTGCGACCCTATCTCTTTGTTTAGCCAGGCCAGTCTTTTTCCTCCACAGCTCGTTTTACTGTGCAGAGGGACAGCCTGCACCTGCGCTTTTAAGACTTCCTCCTTGAAAAACGTCCAGCCTTCCTGGACTCGTTTGCCCTTCAGGGCTGCCTCCCATGGGACTCTGCCAAGCAGACTCTTGAAAAGACCAAAGTCTGCCCTCCAGAAGTCCTGTTGGTTTCTCTTCTTGCCTCCCTGAGAATCGAAAACTTTATCATTTTGTGGTCATTTTGCCGCAGACGGCCTCCAACTGTCACATCCCCCCCAAGTTCTTCTCTATTTACAAACACCAGATCCAGCAGTGCTGCTTCTCCAGTTGGCTCCCTCACCAGCTGTGTCAAGAAGTTATCCCCAACACACTCCAGGAACCTTCTAGACTGTTCCCTCTCAGCTGTATTGTGTTCCCAGCTGATATCTGGTAGGTTGAAGTCTCCCACCAGGACAAGGGCAAGCGATCTCGAGACCTCTGCTAACTGCTTATAGAACATTCCATCTACCTCTACATCATTGCTTGAATCAAAGCTCTTCTAGTTATCTATTCTTTAAAAGGATGCAGATATATGTCAAGGACAAATGGTGTCTCAAGAATTACTGAGGAAGCTAATTTTAGTACAAATGAAATTGAAGAGCTTGTGTAAACGATTACCAGGCACCTTTGACTCATGTTTGGAGCTGGCTCATTGAACAGGGATTTCACAAATAAGCAAAATGTATATTCAGCAAATTACCTAGGAAAGCTTTCAGCTGTTCCTAGGGACATCAAACAATCTCCTGATTCCTCAAAGACCTGTCAGATAGCTATGAATTAGAGTAATTCTTTGCCTTGAACACTTCCAATCCTATGTTTTTAGATGGATTTCAAGAACTATTTGGCAGGAACCCATTCTACTTCTAGGTGACTGCAACAGAACCGGCATCACAGCCATTTAGATCAGAGCTAATTTGAGAAGTCCTGCCTGAGGACAAGGGCAAAAATGGGACAGCGCTGGACAGTACTGAAATGTAAAAGAGACAAGCTAAGTTCACAGTCTACATTCTAATTTACAGAATTTACTGTTAACACATATAAGAAATGCCATTTGCATTACCTACAGTATTAAGTGATCTTTCATAAAGATGGAAATAAAGATCCTACTTCAGTGCCTGAGCACAAGAAGATAAAATTAACATTGCCAGCAAGACTTGGGAAATCTGAATCTTAAAAGTTTTTGCAACTCAGCCTTGTTTGCTGTCTGTGTGACAGTTAAAAAGCACATATCCATTCTCCTGTTGCTCAGTCAAGTTAATCTGTTTATCAAAGATGATAGACAATATGTACAGGTAAGTTCTTAGATGAGGACAAAAAAGAAAGGAACAATTACAGAAAGGGATTAGGGCTGCCCAGGACCCATTTGCTAGAGAATTAGCAAACTGTGATTTTGTTTTAGCCTCCATAAAAGATATACCCTGTGAAAATGAGCAGAGTGCAATGGCAGTCAACATGGCAAGCAAAAACACTGCAATAATCCAGAAGTGTTGCCTGCTGGAAAAGAGCGGAGATCAACTCTCTTCTCTGAAATATGTAAACATTGATTTAAAATGCAAGCTTTCCAGGAAGCACTAAGGTTTTCCAGACACTGGCTGAACCAACAGACTATATATTTTGTATTCATTTGTGAAACTACGTATTAAATACTTAAATAGATATTTAAACACCTATTTTGGTTGTGGTTTTGTTTGGTTTTGTTTGGTTTTTTGTTTGTTTGGTTTTGGTTTGTCTTTTTTTTTTTTTTTCACCAGCTTATTAAAAAGCAAATGACCCACCTGAAAGCAAAAAGTATTTGATCATTTAACAAAAATGGAAACTGAAGTAGGAGAACTTAGCTGATTTAATCTAAAACAAGGTGGAAATCAGTACCTAAACTAGGACTGTAATCTTTCTTAAGACATGACTCTAATGTAATCAAAACCTGTAATAATAAAACAGCATCTTTAAACAAGAAATTATGCCGCAGGTAGGAAAAAGTATTGTATTAAGCTTTTATTAATTTTTTTTGCATATTTATACCCATTAATTTCCTCCTTAAAACTTTGAAAAGTAAAAGAATTATATTTATAATTAATTGCTTATCTTTAGTGACTTATTTCAATTGCACAATCCTAACACAAGAATTGCAATATAAGATGATAAGAACAGTTTTATTTAGATTTTATATAGAAATTATGACCATAAACTTCCTAACATAAATAATGAGAATTAATTTATGGAAGAGGATGAAATAAAGAGGCAGTGTAATATTAGACTATTTGTTGTTGCAGGTGGCTGAAGAAAATTCACTATAATGAATTTACTGAAGATTTCTTAACTGAAATAAAAGATGACACAATACTATAACATAATATTTTTTGCCACTTCAGAGCACATCAAAACTACAAATAAAGCCATAAAAGTTATCAAGCAACATGATCTTGGACCACCTTCTCCAGGTCACCCTGCTTGAGCAGTGGGGGTCAAACTAGAGGATTTCCAGAGGCGCCTTCCGGCCTGAGTGAATCTGTGATGCTGTAAAACAATCCAGCTCACCATAGGTTTTGAGATCACGAAAGCTATGCAATTTCAGGAGTGCTTTAACTTACTTGCAAAGCATTTCTCTCCCTCTAGAAACACACTTTCATGCCCTCTAGTGTTCAAAGTAATACAACCTGTTTTTCTCACTCATAAATCACATCTAGAATAACACCACATCCTTAATTAGGTCATTACTCAGATCAGGAGAAATTGTTCAGACTGTAATCAAAAGAGGGACAAAGGGAACTGTTTGTTAGGTTAGTTGACCTTTAGTAAGACAAAATAATGTAGTAAGTTCAAAGATACAGTGGTTCAATGATTCTAGCATAACAGCAGGGAGCAAAACAAAGAGTTACATACATTGTGACAACTCTTTCTAAATGGAGCAACTTCTGTATATCTTGCAAAAGAAAACGTACATGAAAGATATAGTAAGTTGCCTATCATTCAGGTGATTTGCAACACAAAAAGAACTGAAGCTACAGTTCAGTGATGAACTACCACAAATTCTTCATTTGCTGAATTTAAAGAAAACAATTATAAACATCTTCACAGATATCATCAGTATACTTTAACAGAACTCAACACTATAAGATTTATTCTGTAGCAAATGTTTCACTATGGCACAAAAGAGGATGAACTCACACAAGGCCTTAGAGAAAAGCAGCGTACCAGCTGTGGAGCCAGGTGCACCTACACGAAATTTTAAGCATGCAGAAGTTTTAATTAAAGTCATGGGAAAGGATAAGAAAAGGGCTTCACACAGAACATTGTGGAACTCTCAAAAAGTAAGGAAAGAAGACCTTTAAAAACAGGTAGGAGTTAGGAAACAAGGGAGGAGTAAGAGATGTTAGAAGAGTACCGATATAGAGGAAATATGACTGAAGAGAACTCAAATTTTAATCCAGGAAAAAAATTCTGGGGGAGAGGGGTGATTTCCAGTCTAATTTTTTTTTTCTCTCTCTTTTTCTTCTTTCCAATTCATGGAAGAAACCACTTAATTACCATGTATGTATTTTGGTCAGAGAGAGACGAAGTGTTCTGTATTTCCAGCATTTTCAGCCAAAAATAATATTTCCCTCATAAGAAATCCACACAAAAATCTGAGCTCTTCTCCCAGATTTAGGTAGAATATTTTATGTAACTTTGGCTGTATTGCCTTGGGAATTTGTGCTAGGCTTTTACAGCTGCATTAACCAGTTAAGGAAATCCTGAGCTTCATATAGGAACTTACTCATAGTAAAAATATAATTTTGGAACAAAACTATCAGTGCTATTAAAAACAAAAATAAAAAGAGGATGGAGATCTGGAAGTTCTCTGCAGTGATCTTGAACTTGGTTTCATAACAGTATTTCTTTTTGCCCTATCTGCAAGGTGTAAGTCAGCACTTTATTTACTCAACATTTTTAAATTACGTAGAAGTTAAGTTTGATTATATATTGTATTGCAAGGCTACATTTGAATAAAAAGTTGAGTACTATGCTGATTTGCAACAATAGCTGCCAGGACACCAAATAATTTTTATCAGCTTCATGATTCTGGAGAACAGACAATATTTAGTTGAATGAATAAAGATATTTTGGAAATCACTTCAATGAAATTTCTGTAAATTGACAGTTGACTGTAACAGATGAAGCTGAGTCATCAGTCAATCAAGGCTGAAATCAGGAAGTGCAGCTGTAGAGTGCATTGATTTCATGTCTATTTTGCTGTTAAGAAAGTTTCAAGACATTTTTACCCTTTCGGATCAGATTTTCACTCAGCATAGGTCACCTTACATCATTTAATAATTTCATCTACTTTGTAACAAAAAAAAATCTGCAAGTTTCAGATAGCTGTACTCTTCTTGGCTTCTGTTAATGGCTCTCCTCATTAGAACCCTAGATATTTTAAGTGTTTTCAACCATAAACTTTTCTGATAGATTTGCTTTAAGAATAAGTTGAAATGCATCCGCTGTAATGGACATAAGCGAAGTATGATTTTCATAAAATATCAGTCTTTTGCTGTCTGTTGAGCTGCCTTTCCAAAATTTAGATATATTTGCTAAATCTACCTACACTGTGCATTCACTCCCTTATTCTGGGAAAAATCTCAAACCTAAGAATTTTTCACTACTGTTAGTATTTTGGAGGTGTCATGGATTACCCTGATGTCTGACATCAGAGAGACAATGTCACTAGAAGAACAGGTAAAGGCTACCTGGCTCACCACAATTCATCATGACCTAGTCACTTGGCAACTAAAGATACCGTTGAATGAAGTTTATACCACAAGATCTGCTGAGTTTTTCTCCCTAGCCACATGAGTCATCTACTTTGTAACAAAAAAAAATCTGCAAGTTTCAGATAGCTGTACTCTTCTTGGCTTCTGTTAATGGCTCTCCTCATTAGAACCCTAGATATTTTAAGTGTTTTCAACCATAAACTTTTCTGATAGATTTGCTTTAAGAATAAGTTGAAATGCATCCGCTGTAATGGACATAAGCGAAGTATGATTTTCATAAAATATCAGTCTTTTGCTGTCTGTTGAGCTGCCTTTCCAAAATTTAGATATATTTGCTAAATCTACCTACACTGTGCATTCACTCCCTTATTCTGGGAAAAATCTCAAACCTAAGAATTTTTCACTACTGTTAGTATTTTGGAGGTGTCATGGATTACCCTGATGTCTGACATCAGAGAGACAATGTCACTAGAAGAACAGGTAAAGGCTACCTGGCTCACCACAATTCATCATGACCTAGTCACTTGGCAACTAAAGATACCGTTGAATGAAGTTTATACCACAAGATCTGCTGAGTTTTTCTCCCTAGCCACATGAGTTGAACTTCCTCTGGATTGAAAAAAAAAAAACACAACAAAAACCAACCAAAAAGAAAAAATAAACCATAAGGAATCTATGCAAATATATATCTGAAAAAAACAAAAAAAAACCTCACCTCAAGGCTGGTCTCAAAATTATTGCACAGCAATATTCATATAGCCATTGTTTAAGAAGCATAACACTTTTCAACTACCTTCCAAGCTAAAGAGGATCTAAACACTGCCAGCTGAGTAGTAACACTACAAATTCTAACTAGTTTCTTTTACAGCATCATGCAAAAAGCAACATCTTCAGGGATGAGACTTGACTTTAGGGCTATGATGAGTTTTGAAGTAGATAATGCTTCTAATATTGTATGCAGAAATAGGTCATCTTATTTTGGTAATTTACTGAAAGTGTTTTCAAGAGCAGCTATTATGAGAGTAGTAACAGTGCCCTGGCATTTCAAATTCAAAGCATATCTGCCCTTTTTCATGTGGTTCACCTGCTATAGTAGTGGTAGATATGGCTGATATTCAGCCTTCTATTTTAACAATGATATTACAGTTCCTGTCTGCAAAAGTGTCTTATTTAGATCTACTAATACAGATAATTTTTTAACATAATTGCATCTACTGATTAATAGTTTACATTGACCAATTTAATTAAATGTCCACAAAAATCTACACTGCAAAACAGTTAATTGAAAATCATCAAACCAGGATAAGAAAAAAAGAATTGGTTTGTTTTCCAATATTATACTTAGATAACTACTTAAGAGTCAAGATAATACAGTATCTCAGAAGTGTTAGCAATATCAGGCAGTTGGCTTCTGAGGGGGGAACAACATATTACAACTGCTTGATGTTTGAAGTCTCATTTCTGCTCTTTTAATTCAGCATGTTTTGCATGGATTTATTTTAGAGCCTTGGCATTATGTAGTTTGCTTTGTAAGAGACTGCTTTTCATAAGAGCAACTACCTAAGTATTCAGGCAGACCAAATAATTGCATCAGCTACTTAGTTTTAGGTAGTTAGTGAATTCTTTGCAAAACTGTCTAGCAGATGAGAGACTCAAGAAAGTGGGAAGTTTGTAGTGTTCTGGTGACTATGTTGAAAAATAATTTTCGAAATTTGCAGAGATATTCCTGCCTCCCCCAGCGGCTCAGAAAGGACAGCAGTAGAGTCGCTCTGACTCCCAGAGAAACTGCACAGAAGGTGTCTGTGCAGAAGAACATCCAAAAACTTATGGGATCCATGAAGTCTGGCCTTGTTTCACCATTTACAAAGAAAATACATGAAACAACATCAGAGGGAAAAGCAAAAGTGAGTCAGTTCAGTATGAGTTGCCACTGGCTAACACATTTCTTTTCCTCTTGAAAAAAACTCTGAACATGAAAAGTATTATTTGCAATTTCCTCAAGGAACTAGATAGCCAGATCCTGCTATACCTTTTCCTTTTCTCTTTTGAATGTAAATGTCTTGGCAAATTACACTTCTAAAAGTGATTTCTGCAGGCCCTGAAGAGGCCCAGTTGTCTCATTTCACTATGAAAGGTAACTAATACCCTTCTTATGACTGCTAAGCAGGCAAATAAAACCTGGAGTAAGACAGGGATTTCAGGTGAGGAATGTGCAAGTAACCAGTAGTCTGGCTTTTCAACTGAAAAATCAGGAATGGAAATATTTTCCAGAGCAGAACAGCTTTATTGGGAGAGACTGAGAATCCTTTATTCCATGCCTACAATACCTCACAGGTCGTGGCACTTTTTCAACAAGCCTGGGTTCAAAAATCTGTAAGAGAATTGCATTAGACAAATTCTCCCTTGCCCTTGAAAGCCTCTTAACAGTTACTGGGGGAAATATAAATACTTCTGGCTTTCTGCTAGCCATTTGATGAATCCAATTCTGACTATTTCTCTAATTAACATGCCAGCTAACATTTATTAAATATTTTTATCTAGCTCCTAATTCTTAAAAAATATTCACCTGGCTTTACTTCAAGCAGCTGGATCCAAAGAGGACTGTATCCACACCGAGAATCGGAATGGATATGTTATGAATCAGTTAACTAATTATAAAGTACTGCATTTTATGCTATTTTTAGATTATTTTTAATTTAAAAGACTGAATGAAAATGGTCGAGTGAACTTCACAGTAATAACTGAACCAATTTTCCTGCAATGTTAAATTCAGATGAAAAGCCGTTTGATTTTTTAAAAACTTACACATGCATTAGCAACAACCCATACATCACATGCACATTTAAAACAGAAATCTTTACTATAGGTGCCATTTTGTGCCAGTAATCATGAAAGTTTCTTCATTCTTAAAAATGAAACTTGTATCTTCAAGGGTAATTCTGGGATCTCCAATCTTTCCTCTTTTAGTAAAGAGGATCTCAGAGACTGGAACACTTACAGCACGGTTTCAATCTCAAAATAGACTCCTTTTGCAGCAGGCACTACATGCACCTAGAGGAAAGACAGCAGACCACCATTTCATAAAAAAACATACTGATTCAATGTACAAGGCTTTTTCAACACACTTTCTGGCATTGCTATTGGCAACATAATCAACTTGGTCTTCCAAAAATATTACACATTCCCTGTTCCATACTTGGACATACACATCCCCTACTAGCCACCACCAGAGGCAAGATATCATTTTTGATGGACACTGGGTCTAACCCACTGTAATTGCTTTTATATTATTTTTTTCTTCACTTAATAATTTGGGATTTTTCTTAACATATTATGAAAAATAATTTTGAATTCTCTTCCAGTGGTCCACATTGTTTCTGGTAACGTGAGCAACTGTTCTAGATAGTTTCACTTGTTCTTATGGCAAAGGATTAAGGATGAAAATCTATTGTTTCATTAGGAACAGAATTTACTTCACTTACTTTCGGTCATTTAAAAGTTAGCAGTTTATTTCAATATATTTTTGCAAGTTGATATATACTAATGGACACAGGCACCTTGAAAAGGTGATTCATTTCACCTGCCTTAAAGGTTGATTTTGGCCAAAACCCTGGAGATGCCATTGTCTTTCTAGTACTCACAAAAGGAACTTGGATGACTACTAACAAAGATGCTTAGCTTCTAAAAGACTATGGAGTTGAACCTCAACCCTGCTGCTTAATTACTACTATGTAGCTATATTAATTGAATTTCCTTTGCTAGTTCAGTCTCTTTTTTTTCAAGTTTCTGATCTTAAAAACACATTCTATTTTTTTCAAAGAAAATTACTTGAGCCACACAAAAAGGATAAAAAGTTAATTCAGATGATGAATAACAATGTATTTTTTTTCATTTTAACCATGACTTCTGAATTTTTTCTCTTGGTTGTGTGCCCTGGTTTGAGGTAGAACAGAACCAACTTTCTGTTCAGTAATTTCACTTAGCTAAGCCTCTTCTTACTCTCTGAAATTAACAGTATATTGTGCAGAAAAGTGTTTGTGCTCAGAGTGGTAAGACCTATGTTTATAGTTAATGCCAAGGTATGGTAGGTAAAGAGGCTCTTGATTATACTTATTGCTATTAAAAACCAGGTAAGCTAATTTCATTATTTGCCCCATTGGAGGGTTGGAAATGGAAAAAAGTAGAGTGTTCCCCTCCATGGGGAGGAGCCCACAGGATAAGTGACCCAAACCTGACCAACAGGGTATTCCATCCCATCTGCCCCATGCTCAGTATAAAACCTGAGGGATCAAAGGGTCATCCATCTTTCTTCAATGGCTAACATCTAAGGAGGACCCTATCTGTAAATCTGCCTTTGAGCCTGATCCGTGGGGTCCTGAATCCAGATTTGGAATCCAGTTCCCATCTGTCACTGAGCCCAGTCTGGGACTTCCCCAGTGCCTACTGGTGACATCACCCTGGGAGCTTCATGTGGTTTTGTATACATTGTATCTTTTTAATTATTTCCTTTTTAGTTTATTATTAATATTTCATTAAAGTAGTTTAATTCCTTCTAAACTCATAACTCTCGTTATTACTTCTCCTCTTCTTGGAGTGAGAGGTGGGACAGAGTATCTGTCACCTCATCATCATTAGCCAATTGAGCCTAAATCTCAACAATTGTGGAATACTGGATTACAGAATATGTATTCTACACATCTCTTGCTATACAGTTAGAAAACCCAACACATACGGTTACTTCTCTTCCTATGTGAAGAGGTTGCTTCTTCCTATGAAGCACCTTTCTTTTATGCAGCTTGTTATGCAATGTTTGGAGGATTGCATTTCCCATTTTCCAAATAATAACCTTCTTGGCCAGTTTATCACCCATTTTCAAATTCTCAGTACATATGGCTCTCAGTAACACTTTGCAAATGAGGGATTGGGGATGGTAGATTGCTTTTGGTTTTGCTTTTTTTTTGCTAGGGGGAGAAGAGGGTAATTGGCCCAGCAACTCTCTGGCTGTTCTCGCTCTGAAATGCCACATCATGATGGGAGAAACTAATATAGCACTAAAGACTTACGATGGACCTATCCCAGAACAATTATCATAAGGTTGGCTCTTTCTCATTGAGACAGCATATTCTGGTTGCTATGAAAAATCAGCAAAATAGGTACCATTACAGCTGTCATTTGACGATGGCATCTTTTGTTACAGTCCTGGTATTTCCACCTGTTTGATAATATTTCCTTTGGGAGATGCTATTTTGTGATATAGAATCCACAGTTTTAACAACTTTATTTTGTGAAGCTGAAAGCTATTTCCATACAACTTCCAAAATGCACTTTACAGCAATTCTTATATAGCTTCCCTTTGATAAGTAACATTTCTTCAACAGATGTTTGGTTTCAGAGAGCTGTCATATCACACGTTTCAGCAGCCATCAGTAGCAGATATGTCTACCTATATGCATTTACTTTCTCATCAGTAAGACGATAACCTATATCAAAGTTCAACAACTGTATTTGTTATGATCACTGCTTATTATCTGAATCACCACAGTACCTTCAGAGTGAACTAGGGCTCCAGCTTGTTAGCTATGAAACGAGCATATTCAAATCATGGACAGGCTTTTATATTAATTCAAATAATTCCAGGGGGGAAAGCAATCAATATTGATAGCAAAAAGTTATCTAAATTTATTAAGGTTGATGTTTATGTCTCAGTCTTCCTTTTTTCAGGAAAATATAGCTTTTTATGTACACCTTGACATTCAACAGAAAATCTTTGCATTTCCCATTTAGCTGAACATAAAGTAGAATTATCTGTTTCTGCAATGTCACATAGGCATAAAATACACTGATACAATTGCTTTACCAGCTCATGAAGATATATTGATAATCCACTGTAATACCAACAATATTTTATGCACCACTTTTAACAAGTATCGGAACTATATATCTGAGTGATGTTTAAGTGACAAGAAAAAGTTATGTTTTTCATTAAAAAATGAAGTTTGAAGAGAGGATTAAATCATCATCCTATATTTCATTTAGCGATCATCATAAGGTATAATCACTACAGCACCTAATCAGGTGCAAAAGGAAGATGCATCTAAGCAGTTGATGTAATACAGAGGACAATACTTGTTATGTGAGTTCCTAAGTTCTGGACAAAATTTGAGTTGTTTAGTAAACCAGGAAGGCACACAGAACTCTTTTACTGTAAATTATTGTATCACTAAAAAACCCACTGGAGTAATTTACTCATAAAAGAGTGAGAAAATATAAGCCAGTAAAAGGGAGCAGGCCGATTAGAAAGGATTTTAATTACAAGTAACCATATGACTGAGAAATTGAAAGGGATAGTACTGAAAATGCACTTGAAAATACAATTTGCTTTTAAAGAAAACCCCACAACACTGTTGGGTTTTTTGTTTGTTTATTTCTTTGTTTGTTTGTTTTTAAAAAGCAATTTAGCAAAATCTTGCCTGTAAGGCACTGTAAAGAATATTCATTTCCATTTAGAGCTACTTTAGAGGGTCAAAGCAATCTAAGACAGATTGCAAAGAAGAATGCAAGCAAGAAGTAGAGACAAAAGGTTCAGAAGAGTGAAAATAAATCTAAAAAAATTTATAGTAACTTCACGTAGTTCTCTATGAACAGGGAAAGCCATGACAGAATGAGCAAGTAAGACTGAAAGTAGCTGTATGACATGAGAGGCCCATCAGTATAATTCCCTGAAAATACAGGAGTAAATTAGCAACTTCTGAAGTTAAATTTGTAGTCCAGTACTACTAGTCCTTAGTAGCCATCAGTTTGTAATATGAAACCTTCACACCACACATAGGCATCTCAGAAAAACTAATCTTTTTCCTAAAGTCTAGAAGTGCATGTAAATAACTGAAAGAGTCTTCACATCATCTTAATATTTCTACTTAAGACACTAAGCACACATGGCTCTGGAATCAGGCAGCTGCAAACCCAGAGGAGTATATGTGAAAAATGACTGGCTATATCATGCAATCTGCCATTTTGTACGCGTGCAACTCCTGCAATGTTAATGGGTGATGTACACCCTCATCAAGTAATGAGCATGCCCCAAAATGTGATCATCTGCATCAAATTTCCTGGCTTTTGTTGATTTGTCTCAGTCATAAAGCTATTTAAATGTACATTTCCATTACTAAATAAAAAGTAATAATGATGTGGTGCTTATCTATTCGCCAGCATCTGTTGCTTTGTGGCTGGTTCTTATTATTTACTTTTTGGAAGTCATTTGTTAATTGACATCCAATAAGCTTTTCAAATAGCTATTTGACCTTGCTTTTATTGAAAAGTAATGAGAGATTAAGGAAAATACACAATTGTGCTACTTGTTTACACAAACTGTACATCTTTACTTATCAGGACTCTCGTCAATTTAAGATCTCAGTGGAGAGCTTCCTAATAGTTTTATTTCTTACCAGTGATTTCATTAAAATTATAAATGCATGATTTGAGAACAATGTTGTGATGGATCTTTGGCATCTGAGTTATAAAACAGACTAGGATTACTGAAAGCAGAAAGAAAAAAGGTAGGAGCATATCATACAAAGACCTTTCCCATGTGAAGGAAGCTGTAGCTATACAGCTGAGTACTGCACCATGTAGAAAATCTTAGCTGGGCTTTGTATAATATAAAGGAAGATAAAGGGACAAAATCAAACCTACTACTCAGCTTTTAACCAGTTTTTGAGAGCTTGCATCAACTTTGGCCAAATCTCCAGTCTGAAAATTTATACATATTATATGCTGGGCAAACTTCTGAATTAGTGCAGTCTTAATTAGTAGAAAGATGTATAAATGAACATTCTTTGGAATTAGTTTATGCAGTTAGAATTAAGTCACTTAATTCCTCTGTACTACTCTCTTAAGGAACTCTTAAGTGAACAGGAATGTTAGTAGCTGAAAAGAAATATTGGTTATCTTTTAGAAAAGTCTGAGGTGAAATTCAGGGATGTACATTATACAGAAGATTCAGATTACTTCATTCTAGTTGTCTAAAATGCTCTGAAGTTCAGAAAGCTCTGAAAATTTTGTATCACACTAATCCATCAACTTGAACTATATGGTAACATTAATTCATGTTTTACTTTTGTACTGAGAAGACACATATGTTAATAAGAGCATCAGAAATTTTCTACTATAAGATGATGTCTGGCCATGTGAATCAAGTGGGCAGATTTGTAACACCAAAAAAACTAGAAAAGCAAGTTCCAGCTGTAGAAAAAGTCAAATGTACAAAACAACAGAAGGTATTTTGTTTCTTCATATTTTGCTTTCTATTTCAAAATAATCCTTCTAGAGGCACAAAAGTTATCCCATCAGACAGTAAACACAACATATAGCTTCATATTAAGTGGCAAATGCTGTCACTCAGTATGTTAAGCGTTGCTCATTGATCCCGTATTTCAACTTCCCTTTGTGGATTCCTATAGCCCACACGGATTATGACAAAAAGAAGAGCTCAGTCAGCAGTTCAGTCCAGTGATCATTGTTATAGGTTCATCCTCTTCACCCTCGAACCCATTAGATACAGCACAAGAGATAGGGAGGTCATTATCAGCCTTGTTCTGCCTCAAACATTTGAAAAGGAAAAAGAGTGGCGACGGGTTGTTGATGGCATGCTCTGCAAGCTGGTTATTTACGACATTGCTGTTAGAAGACCTAGCTAAGTATATTAGCAAGGCATGCTGTCGTTCCTGCCTCTTGCATTATTGTTTTGAAAGTTTTTTTAATAGATTATAAATAAAAAGGTTAAACTTCTGGTGTGTTACTGTTTATTAGGAAATTTTAATATTCTAAAATACTTTTCATACTAAATAAACAGAACCGACTGAATAGAATTTGCCAGATTAAATATTAAATTAATTATAATGCCATTGTGGCTGGCAAGTAATTTGTACTAATATAATTTTATTGCAAATAAATATATATATAAATATTCCATATAGTTTGAAGAAATGTTTCAATGAGGACTTCCTGAGTGAAAGTTATGGGATTTATTCCATTAATATGTCCAATTGCCTTTTTAACCCATGGAAACTGTCAATGTTCACAACATCCTTTGACAAGGATTTCCATAGCTTAACTATGGGTTTCATGGAGAGATGTCTTCCTTGATCTGTTACAGAACTTCTCCCCACTCCTTCTGACTGGTGCTCTGCCACTGCTCTGAAGGAGATGCTGAGCAGTCATTACCCAGCCATATTCTTCACAATCTTTCCCATACTTGGCAGTTGTCCTTTTTTCTAGGCTGAAATGCACTAATTTTTGTTCCATTCCTAAGAATTTCATAATTTTGATCACATTTGCTATCTTTTCAACTACGCTGTTTTAGAAATTGACAGAAATCAGCACAGTTAAGATTCAAAATATGGCCATAAAATGGCTATAGATAATGGCATAAAGTCTCTTTTTCTGTTTCTTATTTCCTCATAATTCCTAACACAGTTTTCTTCTTTGGGTGCTACAGAGTGCTGGGATAATGTTTTCAGAGAATTATCTATTAAAAAACCAAGATTTTGTTCCTGAATAGAACTTGATAGTTCAGAGCCCTAAAGTTAAAATTGTTTTCCTTGTATGGCTTACCTCATATTTACTTGTGTTTACTTAAATCTGCTATTTTATTAGATATTCAGCACACTGAGATCCTTCCCAGGCCTGTTTCTGTTGGTACGTTTGAGAAAATCACATCACGTTGTTTGTCACTCACCACAACCTACAAATTCTCTCCTAATAACTGCCTGTGCAGCTGCTAACCTGTTTATATATACACAGTCAATTCCTCCTTTCTAAGCACTTTGTGTTTGTCTGCCCTAAATTAATCTAGATTTGATCTCAGCTGTTTTGCTAAACCTTTGGAGCCCTCCCCAGATTGTCATCCATGCATTTTACAAGTACTTCCTATTTCATCATCTAAATCATAGAATCATGGAATAGTTTGTCTTGGAAGGGATGCTCAAAGGTCATCTAGTCCAACCCCTAACTTTCCTGCAATAAGCAGGCATAGATCAGGTTGCTCAGAGCCCTGCCCAACCTGACCTTGAATGTTTCCAGGGATGGGGTATCTACCACCTCTCTGGGCAACCTGTTCCAGTGTTTCACCAGCCTCAGCCTAAAAAACTTCTTCCTTATATCTATTCTAAATCAACCCTATTTTAGTTTAAAACCACTACCCCTTGTCCTGTTGCAACAAGCCCTGCTAAAAAAATTGTCTCCATCTTTCATACAAGCCCCTTATAAGAACTGAAAGGGAACAATAAGGTCTCCCCAGAGCCTTCTCTTCTCCAGGCTGAACAATCCTGACTCTCAGACTTTCATCATAAGACAGGTGTTCCATCCACCTGATCAATTTTTTGGTTCTCCTCTGGACCACTCCAACAGGTCCATGTCTTTCCTGTGATGAAGGCTCAAGAGATGGATGCAGTACCCCAGGTGAGGTCTTACCAGAGTGAAGGGGCAGAATCACCTCCCTTGACCTGCCAGCCACGCCTTTTTTGATGCAGCCCAGGATGCGGTTGATGTGGGCTGCAAGCACACATTGGCAAATCATGTCCAGCTTTTCATCCACCAGTGCCCCCAAGTCCTTCTTGGCAGAGCTGCTCTCAATCCCTTTATCCTCCAGCTGCATTGATCCTGGAGTTGCCCTGACCTAGGTGCAGGACCTTGCGCTTGGCATTATTGGACCTCATGAGGTTCACATGGCTTTCTAGAGCTTGTCCAGGTACCCCTGGATGTCATTGCATCCCTCAGGTGTGTCAACCATACCACTCATCTTGCTGTTATCCGGAAACTTGCTGAGGCTGCACCTGATCCCACTGTCTATATAATTGATGAAGATATTGAACAGTACTGGTCCAAGTGGAGACCCCTGACAAACACCACTCGTCACTGATCTTCACCTGGACATTGAGCCCTTGACAACTATCCTCTGGATGTGATCATTCAGCCAATTCCTCATCTACTGAACATTTCACCCATCAAATCCATATCTCTCCAATTTAGAGAGAAGAATGCTGTAGGGGACTGTGTTGAAGACCTTACAGAAGTCCAGACAGCTGACATCTGTAGCTCCTCCCTTCTCCACTGAGGTAGTCACTCCACCATAGAAGGCCAGTGAGTTAGACAGGCAGGACTTGCCCTTGGTGAAGCCATGCTGCTTGTCTCAAATCACTTCCTTCCATGTGCCTTATAGCACAGCTTCTAGGAGGATCTGTTCCATGATCTTCCCACCTCCAGGCACGGAGGTGAGGCTGACAACAGGACTTGCCCTTGGTGAAGCCATGCTGCTTGTCTCAAATCACTTCCTTCCATGTGCCTTATAGCACAGCTTCTAGGAGGATCTGTTCCATGATCTTCCCACCTCCAGGCACGGAGGTGAGGCTGACAAGTCGGTAGTTCCCAGGGTCCTCCTTTCTACTCTTTTTAAAAACGGGTGCTTGATACGAGCTCACTTAATTCACCCTACTTAACATTAAATGTTTGCTATTTTCTGAAAATTCATTTAAACCAGCTGGATTCTCAGTTTGTACTAATTTATCAAAACCACATTTAAGTAGTTGGCTTGCAAGACTCTCATGGGACAGTACCATAAGCTTTCTCATAGTTACACAAATCCTCTGCATTTTCCCCAACACTAGTCCTGTTATCTTGCTAAAGGAAAGTATGACATTGATTGGATGCAATTTGTCTTAATCTACACCGGCTGTCAGGGTTCTTTTCCACTTAATTGTCTTCTAGTTGCATATAAGTTGATTGCATGATAAATCATTAACTATCCTTCCAGGCACGAAAACTTAGGCTGAAATATGCCACTAAGCTTAAGGAGTTTCCACTCTTTTTCAAAGCCACAAGGACCATTTTTGTGCATATTTTTAGGCTATCAGAAGCCCCAGGAAAAATATTTTAGCTTTGATTTCTGACAGAAAAAAGATAGTATATTACATTACCTAAAAGTTAGACACAGCAGAAGGTATTTCTGCCCCCAAAAATGGGAAAGTAAATTAAAAAACAGCCATGGCTAGTTCAGGAATTGATTCACAAATAGATCAAACATCTCTTTCAACATTAAGAACAGATGGGTTGGCTGAGAGCACTGAGAGCTTGAGTTACCTGGGGTTTATTTTGACTACACATCTGTACCAGTTCTCAAATCTCTCTAGTAGCTCTAGTAGAGCTAATTTATTTTTTCTTCACACTGCAAAAGGCTACATGTTTGTTACCAAAGATCAGCTGAAATGTGGTAAGTCAGGCCTGTGCTTCAGCCATCAAGATGATTGCTGGTACAATTTCTTCAGCCAGCTTTCTCCCAACTTTTTAAGGATGGAGCCTTGTCTGCCCTCACTATTTCTCTTATCTGTTACACTGTATGAAAATACAGAAGATACTAATTAATTATTTAAATAATTTCTTAGATATTGACATTTAAAGATATTAAGAATTATGGCTGTCAACAGTATAAAACTGTACATTAATGATAGGTGCTGCCTTTCATTTATGACAGAATAGCCCCAGATAAAATAACATCTTACATTCTCACTGGTAGAAATGACAGACTTCCAGTTTCCGTATTTTTACTGCTGCATCCCTGAGTATATAAATCTACCATCATTCATTGGTGTGTCTCCCTGAAATTTAGTGTTGCTTAAACCAGGTCATTAGGTGGTATTAGTACTCAGTTTCAGCACATTGCTCTCCATGTAAAGAAACTTTGAAATCAGTCTCTACTTGCATGTTAAACTAATACAAATAAAAATTACCTACTTTGTCTAACTTTTTTTTTTTTTTTCAGCTCAGCCGTTGCTATTGACTCTCTAATATTTTAAAACTGATTAATGAGCTACATTCTAACTGCAGCAAGCCATGTGCACTTCAGTAGTAACTCTCCTCTATTTACTGTTACTGCAAATAACAAACTTTTTATTTCTAGTTTGTTACTGTGCAGGTCCTTGTAATCTCTGAAAATATACAGTGGCATAATCCCTTAATTGCCTAATTCTGCGTATGCTGTTCAGATGCTTTTTCTGCATCTTCTGCTTTTTATTCTGAAACAAAATCAATCGACACATAAAATAATATGCTGTAAAATAGATTTTTAAGAATAGTATTTCTCCAGTAATTCTGATTTGTGGGAAAAATCATCAAAATGGGAGTAACCAAAAAGTCACCACAAATTAATCTTTTTTAACAACAAATTAAACCAAAAGAAGCTAACAAAAACTCTGATAGTATTTTCATCATTTGAGTCATCATTGTAGTGTCTATACTTGCCTAGTAGTCTTGACATCTGTGACAATTGCTTTTATTGTTCTAGTTTCAGATCCTCATCTCTACACTGTTTCAGAATCTTACTGAAGCTTCTCTCCAAAACAAAACTGAAGTAGCTTTTAATTTTTTAAGAAAATTATCTTTCCTCCATTTTGTGTGAATATTTACTGCAGTTCCTTTTAATCTTAAAAAAGATTAGAAAAATCCATGCGAAAATGCATTTGTCTTCATATATAATATTTTAAATTTGTTTTATTAGAAGTATATAGACACACATGAACACATATGAAAGATATCTATTTCACTTGTCTAGGTTGTGAAAGGCATAAATACTTTACCAGTGTCCTCCAGCTAAGCCTTCTCTGCAAGAATTTCTCCCAATTACAAAGTGAGTCCAATGAAAGTGAAACACAAAACATAAGATGCAGTAAAGATCTTTCTCAGTGTACCACTATAGTATGATACAAGCTGATTTGAAAACACCGCCTACTTACTAAAGCGGCATTTATTCCAAGCACCCTAGAAGTGTTGACAGTTATAATTTCCAAAATAATCTACCTGATGGAGATTTAGAGCAAGACAAACAAAGTATATGATACAGTTTTCATTTTTAGAGACCATTTCAGATGGAATAGAGCATGAGTACTAAAATGTTAGAAGGCAGACATGCAAGACGTGCTTATGAAATGAAGTTGTTCACATCAAACAGCAAATGGAACAGAACTAAACTAAATAGTTAGTCAGCTCCCTATTACGGGTCAGCTTGTGCCACAGATAAAGAAGCATTAAAACATGGATTTTAATAAGCAACTTTTCTATCAATACCAGGCTAGCCGAGTGCTCATTATGTTGTCACTTCCAGCTCTACTAGTTTATGTAAGTACTGCAAAAGAAGTGCATACCATATTCTGTATTTTTTTTTAAAAAAGGTTTCCACCTGCATATGGGATACAATTACTCTCTGTATTCTTTTTTCAATAGAAGAAAGAGCAGGCCTTCTTTTATATCTCAATTAAAACAAATAACTTTTTTCTCCGCCACTTAGTTTGCAATCAAATCAATTCCTTCTTGGAACACTATGTGCTTTGCATCATGGCTCATCATATATTGGGGCTCACTGACTGTTATGTTCTGTTTTTGTGGACATGAAGATACAACTAATACATGAACATTAGACCAAGTCCTAACTCCCACCACTGTGTCATTCCAATTGAAACATTTCCATGGATACCATTAAAAAATGATGACTAGGTTGGCAACTGAACAAGGAACCCTTCTTGTACTCTGATGCAGGCCTATGTAAGAAGCAATATTCTTGCTTTGACTGGTACTATTGCAATTCTGAAATGTCATCTTATTCCAGAACAGAATCCTAATGCAGAACAGAAATTTCAAGTGACTCAAAATTTTAAAAGGCTTGCATTTCAGGCTAATTGAAATATATTTGGCATTAAAAACCTGAAATGTTTCTTTTTTTAGTTTTTTTTGCTATTAGCCGTTGAAAGTCGCATGATATAAAAATCTCAAAACACAGATCTCCTTTGAGACAAAAATTTGACACATTTCTCCCCAAAGATAAAAGTGAATTATCAGTTTGAAAATTTTCGAACAATTTGGAGTCATGCAATTCTGTAAAAAGTTTTCACTTTCAAGGAACACTCAGAAATATTCAACTAGCACTATTAAAGTATAAAAATGCTTGGTCAGCTTTGGTAATAGCCATGAAAACAAGCATGAGAACGTTTCAAAATGTATATATGTGTGTGTGTTTGTGTGTGTAGATCATTTACATGAGCAAATACCGGTTTTGTTTTGGTTGTTTTTTTTTTTTTCCTAAACAGAGACCTGCGGTTATCAAAACAATTCATAGTCCTAACTCCACAACCTAGCTATATCTCCTGGCACCTCCTGTGAGTATCTAGTTATGAAAGATGCAATTACTTCCTCTAACCTTGGTGCTTTTTTGCATTGAGGACAAAAACCAGGTCAGCTGAGAAACTTCTTGCACATTAAGTAACACAAATAGTGTGATCTTCCAGAGAAACTCTAGTACCTCATACACCTACCAAAAGCAAAATTAAACTAATGCTACTCAATAGCAAACAATTCCCCTAAAATTCCTTGCATCCACACCCTTCCCAGACAGATAAATCTGTGTTTTCTTGTATTAGCCATGCAAAGTCTCACTGCACATCTACACTCAGGAAGACTAAGTTAGTGTATTAGGAGATAGTTTTCTTAGTGACCCAGTCATCTTAAATATTACATAGCCTAATTCATGTTCTGGCTTTGAAGTTCCAGTAATTTCTTACATTTCCACTATATTAATATTCCCATTAACCTTAATCCTTTGGAATATTTTAATTATGAGTTCTAGTCTCTCCAGAGCTCCTCAATAACAACTTGGTATCACAAAACTAATAATTATATTCTGCTTAGAAATTCTTTACCTACAATTTTTTGCAAGTTCTGCCTTAAACTATTGCACTGAAAAATATGACACATGAACATTTTGTCTATATTTGAAATTAACTTGTGTGTAGCACCTCTTCTTCTGCCTGAAAAAGACAGCAAGGAGCTCCAGTTGTATATCGTACAATCTTGCACTGTTTCTTGCAAGAGTTTTCTAAAGAAGGGGAAATGACAGAGAGCAATGAAACTACTTGGAATGCAGAAGAGCTTCAATTCCTAATACTATTTTTAATTATTGTTTTTTAACTGATTTGAGTTTGAGCTTGCATAAAGGAAAGAAGAATGCACAATGCATCAACCACTTTTATGAAAGCCCTCAGATTTAAGTGTTTCATCAACTATAAAAAAAAAAGCAGAGACTGGAATATATTCCCCATTTAAGACAGTATACTCTGACTCACAAAAAACAAGTGAATCACTGGTGGTAAAATCAAGTTATGAATTTTTACAACAGCATTTGAGTTTCACTTTTTTTATGTTTTTTATTTTCTGCCCCGTATACCCACCAGTTCTGATGAAATTGTATTGATGTGTACTCACCAAAAGAGTGGAGTCTACAAGGTGGCAGATCATTCACAGAAAGAGTAATATGCCCTTCTAAAACCAAACCCCAAAATTCAGGCTTTAATATAGCCTGATATTATCTTATGACAGGGAAATGTAATCTTGGGAAAAGTTATGCATTATACTGATTTTTCAAACTATGCACAGTTGAAAGTATATTCAAGAGGAAAGTGGATTTTGCAGAAAAATCATGGAGCTCTCTAAGGATATTATATGAAATAAATAAAGCAATTCTCTAACATTAAAAATAGGAAGTTTTCTTGAAATAGTACTCAAAATTTTCTTATTAGTCTGATTACTTTTTTTTTAACAGAGTATTTTTTTAAAATTACATTATCAAAAATATTATGGAAAGGCATAATTTTTTTGAAAACTGGAGAAAGATTCATTCTCCATTTTAAACGTCAGCTTTTTCTATTTAAAATCTACATGTAGCCTTTACATTTCAATACAAAGTATTATGTACATAAGTGAATGAAGGACTTTGGGCTATAAATATTGATTTAAACTGAAACTACTTTTGGGAAGGTAGCTAGAATAAAATATCATTTTTCTTAAGATAACTTTTTTTTTAGAATCCCACTAGTTTGCATTTTATTCAAAAGAACCTCTCCCAAAACAGTAACCAGATATCAGCAGTTCTCTGATCCCACATGGAACTTTACATCTGTTTTTTCCACTAGGACAAAATCAAGGGAAATTGATTTTTTTTATACAGGAAGTTTCAGTAAGTCTTTCAATTCCATTCATAAAGGGATTTTCTCTTCATGGCACAGTGTGACAGAACTGAAGAGAAAGAAATTCTGCTACACTGAACAATATGCAAAAAGCTGTTTCAGCTATTTTGCTAAAATATGAAACAACTATATTCCAGATAAAAAACATTTCAAAACTCTGACTATATTTTCTGTTTGAAATTTAGACACAATAGCCCTAGTTTAGCTGCACTAAAAAAAGATAATTAACACTTCTTCCCTGAAAAAGTGACTATTTATAACTGCACATATATACAGTCCTGTCCATATGGTAAATATGCTGAATATCATTCATATATTTGCATAAAACAAACACAACTTTGTGCGGCTATATTTATTGCTGTTACCTGGTATTGTATTTTTCCTTTTTTTCAAAACTCTTCTCTTTCACCATTCAATATTGAATACAAACACAGTGAGACTTTTTTTTATAGCATACCCCTTTTCCCCCTTTCTCACAGAAGCACAAAGCAAGGTGCTTTAGGTGGTTTAAAGGTAGAAAGCTGTAGGCAAGGCAAATACTTTGCTGAAGAATAATAAAGTCTCATACCGTCTCCTCTGCTGTTTAATATCAATTGGCTTGTTAATAGCATAAGGCGATCCATGAATGTAAGCACTCCGGAATCTGGCCACTTTCTCCAGAGTCAGGTGCTCACAGCTAGATGGTAAACTCATTTTATCCCAACAGAAGCAGCATAAGACTAACAGCCAAAAAGATGCATTCCTGGGAAAACTGGAAACAAAACACTACACAGCCAACTTTATTGAAGTATGCTGCTCCAAAGGAGCCAGACACTCCTGTGCCTGGAAAGCAAATGCTGCTCCTCTCAACTGCAGTGCCACCCTCGTGGATGCAGGAAGCTGGCTGCTTATTTCCACCCAGTCATACTCCGACCAATTACTGATTAAGCAGATAAAACGGAAAGCCTCTCAGGAACCGTTTCCCCCACTAATCTTTTCTCTAATCATTTTTTTTTTTGGTGGAGACAGACCAGAAGCGTAACTTAATCAGTTAAGACCAATGTCTAAAAAAGCCAGAGACTGAATTGGCCAGGAAGGATATTTTTGCATATATCAAAAGACTCCTGTGGGAAGAGAACTACCCACTGGTACATTTGAAAAGGTCAAATAACTTTTCGGATTCATGGTATGAACTCAGACTGATTAGATTTGTTATACAAATGGTTTCAGGATTTAATCTATGTTTAAAAAAAAAGATGAAAAGATGATCAAACATTTAATGAGGTGTTATGTTCTGTGGTATTTTTCTTATTGCATAGCAGTGCATTCTCCACTAATGTAAATAGCAAAACTTGTGCATAAACCCATATGAGAATTTATGCCATATTTGATCAACAGGAATATGTTAAATTGTTTTCCCATATTGTAAAAGACACTGTGAGGTTTTTTGTATGTTCAACTACTCAAAATTATCCATGGGATTGCCTTTATTTACGAAACTTCCTCTACTTGGCCTCCACTATCTCAGCCTCTGTGCAATACCCCTAGACGTCCCAACTACATAAAGCAGAAATGTAGTACTTCAGTGCTACTTTCACAGAAAATCAAATAATGAAGTGGATTTTACACTGTAGCATGAGAATTTGAGGGATACAAAGGAAATTTACATTCACTACAGAAAAAGCTCTATCATGGAGAACTGGAAAACTGGAGGGATTTTGTGTATGTAATACATACACATTATATGCACTAAAATCTATCTGGCTAATACTTATCCTCTTGAATTGCTGGAATTAAATCAAAGGAGGCTGCAAAGGTGGAACCCCAACAGGAAACAAGACAAAAAGAAAGATAAGGCTCCTTGCAAAAACAATGGACGGGGGAGTGTTCCCAAAAGGGGAATACTCTCTGCCTGGCTCCATCGAGGGTGGCAACATCTATCTTTCCCAGGCCGCAGAGCGATAAAGAAGGAAAAAGAAGCAAGTGGCAAGAACTCGCCCATGATGTCTCCACAAAAGGAGACAAGTAGCAGGGATACCCAACAGAATGGGAATCAGGCTCCTCCCCTTGGCACTGCTAAAATGTACTGAAAGGAGAGATTCTTGCATGATGTGCCAAAAAAAAAAATCAGATGCTAAACTCTGGGCACATATGTTTGTGGGTGTTTTATGCTTCTGAAGAGACAAAAAATTAAAAAAAAAAAAGTACTTCTTTCTTTGAAAAGTCTGATCTGGGAACTACTGCAACTAATTCTCAGGACAGAAGTAACCAAGTGACTGAGTTTGCACCGGACTGGTGTTCCGGTCCTGCAGCTGCAATAGGGCCTCTCTGCATGCTACCACCACCAGGGTCTTGCTGGAAACAGAGGCAATTTGTCCTGTACATTTAGCAGGTGTGAAAATCCTTGTAGGACTTTGTTAAATGACAAAAAAGCCAGACGGACAGTCTATAAATCTACCCTTTACCCTTTCCTTGCATCTAATACAAAGCCTTTTTTAGGCTACAAATTCTACATTTTCTAAATTCTATTTGTGTCCTGAAACTTTTGTGTCTGTATAACTGAAGTATAATTTTGCATGCACAGCTATTGTAAGATTGAGTTCATTAGGTAAACTTTATACTGCATTAACAGCCACTCTAAGGAAAGAGAGGTGCATACTCTTGAGAAGATGAAAATGGCTGAAGTGAGAACACCTGAAAATTTCCATTAGTCTTTTTAATGTGACAATGACAGTATAAGGCTAAATCTGATTCTATTCACGGTATAACATAACAGCACTTAAAAATCCTTTAGAAATTAATTCAGCTTTGTACAACAGAAAGTTAAAATCAATAAATTAGTCTAATCTACTCCCCAAGCAGCAATTTTCCAATTTGTAAATACAGCCATTATGAAGAAAAAAAATCCTAAAAAGCAAACAACCCTCAACCTTTTAGCTTTTATACTTTAGCTCAGAAAGAAAAATAAAGAATAAAAAAGGTAAGAAAGGCAGGGAAATGTAACAACCATTTAAGAATAACCAGATTAAATTCCAACTAAGAGGCTTTTTTCTGGGTATGGTTTTGTTTTGTTGTGGTTTTTTAAAGTGCAACTAAAGACAGCTGTAAAGCAGTATTTCTATATATAGAAGAGATTCTTCCTTGTTAATGAGGTGAAATAAGTCCTTTCCATGTCATAATGGGTACATACACACAACTGGAAATATTTGTTCTAGATACAAAAATTGACTTAATTGATGCACTGAAGATTCTCCTTGGAGGAAGGAGTTAAAGTGTGCACAGCAGCGCTTCAGGAGCTGTGCTGTGTCAGTAAATTCTTGGTTGCACTGCCGATGCCTGTGCCCCAACCTGTGCATTCACTGAGCAGTCCCCAGAGCCTTGGGTTGAAAAATCTGGGAGGCTCCAGTCTCCTTCCCAACAATGTTCCCCTCTTCAGGGGCAATGTTGATTTACTGGGAATTGTACAGCAAAGAGTGTCTTCCCATCGTATGGTCTCTGGTCACACATCGGCTGGGGTATTGTGCCAACTGTAAAGGATTTCCTACAACACTGAAATGCCCACTGGGCATGATTATTTTTACCTTTTTTTTTTTTTTTTTGGCAGATTTTAAGTATGGAGCTATTCTAATTTTGAAGTCTCACTAATGGAAATCTCCCTGGTGGAATCATCATCCCTGGAGGTGTTTAAAAGGTGTGTAGACATGGTGCTTATGGACATGGTTTAGTGGTGGATTTGGCAGTGACTGATGGTTGGACTCGATGAAGTTCAAGGTCCATTCCAACCTAGATGATTCTATGTTTCCATATAAACTATGTTCAGTGGAACTTGGCTGTTAACTGAGAGCTCATTTTTCCTCAGTGAAGTATGAATCTTTGAAAACTATACACCAAACACATGATCAGCTTTAATATGTAAAGTATGCAGAAAGTATGTAAAGTGTGCCAGAAAATGTGAACTTATTTTGACATAAAGTTTCAGAAATTATGTGTGTGCAAGTAATTAGACCATATCAAATCGTATACAATGGAACAGTGCATCAGGATATATCAAAAGCATTTAGAGATTGGATTGGATTTTATGAAATTTTTGCAGAAAAATTAAAAATGCTTCATTTTGATATTTTTAGAGCAATCTAAATTTTTCACTAAGATGCAGTTTACTTTGACATATTTACAATATACAAACATACTCTAAAGTGAAAATTTAAGTTAAATAAATATCTTACATTTCTCAATATGAAATGTTAGTGTTACTTAAACATCTACCCCTTTACTAGTCTTATAGTTTTTCAACAGATTTTGTTTTATTTTAATGCGGAAGTTTTCAAACAGCTACATTTTATTATCTTTTATTTAAACCCCAGTGAAACAAAGACTACCATTATGTCTGTTAAGGAATTCCATTCACTGTGACACATAGTATGTATAAATATTGTCTGTATCAAATTTTGACAATGTCTGCAAAGCTTTTAAAAGTTCATTTGATTTGTTTTTGTCACCAGGAAATAATCAGGTATTATAGAATGATTATGAAAATATTATCTTGCTATTTGAGACATTATATGTAAGATTTTAATCAATTAATTACATTGCTATTTAGACTAGATGGCCTCAGCCAATGTCAGGGGCTTGACTTGCCTACAGAACATTTTAAGGAAAAGTAAAGCGTTCCTCAGATTCACAGCCCAAGCATAGGAAAAGATTTTTCTTGATCTGTATACTGTTAGATCATTTACTAACTAGACCTTTTTTCTTGTGACAGGGTTTCTTCTCAGAAATATTCTGAATGACAGAAAATTGACAGACAACATGAAAATTGTTTGGCAACCTATGAAAAGATTTTCTGATGAAGGTATGATCAGTCAAGAATACAGAAATAGTTATGAATAATTATTTTCATATTCATGGATTGGACAAAGCTTCCCCTCCCTTTTAATTGTTTTTAAGATTTTCACTTTAGATATATACTTATTTGTTTAACTAACTCTTCTAAATCTTGCTGTTGAACATGCCCTGACTGATGAACACTGGCAATTATTTGCCTCTCAGCAGATGAGCAAAAGAAATCAGGGAATATAAGTGTTACTTCAATTCTTCTTTCCTTGGCTCAAGAATATTTGATCATTCTTCCTAACTTTTAGACGATTAATTTCTTCAAAAATGTACTGCTGATTGACTTAAAGATTTTTGCAGGGATTGTCCAAGAATTTGCTCATATAATTTTATTAAGTGCTGACTAACAACGATCTGAGAAAGTATGCCATGTGTCTCAAGAAGTGCCAGCCAAAACAAACACACAAACAAAATTCCCTAACATCAGGGCCATATAATAAGGTTGTGATTAAGAACAAGCTCTTACTTCTACCACTGCACAGTTTGCATAGACATATTATGAGTCCATCTGTTACATATATTACAAAAATGGTTTTATGTAGCACACACCAAGCACACATGCTGGAAAAGACCCCAGGTTCAAAGGAGTGAGACAAATAATGGCATATGTTTGGCTTGACTTTGTAATGTTTTGTCATAGTTTATCCTTCAATTCGCCTTACAAAGATGAATCTGTTTTTAACATATGCTCTTTTAACTCTGCCAATATACACTTTTGCTATTGAAACACAGATCTTTGTAGCACTATCCTTGAAGACTCTTTGACTCCTAAAGATTTTTCTTCCCTTTATCTCATTATATACCCCAGAGAATTTTTCATTAAGACCTTCTCTTCTCTCCCTTACATATCATAAAGCCATGAGGATACCCACACTGAGTCCATTCAGCTCAGCACCTGATTTGCAACACTGTCCAAGAAGCCCATCATTTATTTGGCAAATGACAAACGACAAAGCCAGAAAGGTTCTATATATCGAATTTCAATAACCATGTTGCAAAAAAAAAGTCATATTGTTCTGACAGAAAAATTATTTAAGGACATAAAGTAGCTCATAACTGGAAGCAATTAAAAAATCAAGAGTTCTTATTAAATTCTGTCTCCAACCATAGTCAGTGTCACTGTATATAACGTTACTCATTAAAAAACATTAATGACATACTGCTGTAGTTACACAGCAGAACAATTCTGTTTATTCATCTCTCCAAATGAACATCTTCCTTGAACATCAGCTGCTACCACTATATTTAGAATAGCAAGGTAGCAATGCCAACACTGTTTATTGAATAGGCAAAATAAAGACATTTTAGAAATGTTAGGTACTGTTAATATGCATTACTTCTGTAGCATATTGACTGCTAATTTGGCCGTTTAGGATTAAATTTGTATACTCTGTACAGGTTAATAATCAACTAATTTCTGAATCCATTTCTTAGGTATATACCTATGTACTTTTAATGTGGTATCACCTTCCATGGATTTATTTCTTATTTTGCCAAAACCACACATGTATCATGTATTTGCACATTATTCATCAGGGCTAAATTAAAATTCACAAGGTACAGGTGAAAGACTATGTATCCCATTACAGGTTTCCACTGACAACTAGTTTTCAAGAAAGATATTTTCTATTAGAAATTGTCAGTATACAAAGGTTATAATTTCTGGTTAATTTTCAACTTTTATGGGTTGTTTAATTAATAACTCCACGAATAAATCAAAGTAAAAGAACTATGCTGTCCTCCTTTGCACTGCTATTATCAAGATTTTCTGATTCCTGTAGAAACACTGCAAAGATCTGGCATCTCTCCTCCATATAACTTGACTTACATATTCTATGCCATTTGAAAATGTGTAGTATTGGTCTAGTAGTATTCACTATTTCTTCCCAACATGATATAACCAGGCTGTCTTAAAACATTCCTTTGAAAACAAACCTAAACCAAACAAATCCCCCCCCCAAATATTGTCTACATGGCTCTCCTGCTCCACACAAATCACCCATCAGACAAAGAGAAGGAGACATGTCTCCAGCTTAGTCTAAGTGATTAGAAAAAAAAAAAAAAAAAAAAAAAAAAAAAAAAAAAAAAAAAAAAGAAAAGGTAGTGATATCCTTTCCTGAAGGCAAAGGTGTATTAAGTTCTACATTGTCTAGGAAAAAGGAGGAACTTTTGCTCTAGCATAATTGCCAAGCTGATGTAGCATGATTACCAAGCTGAGTTCTTCCTGCTCTGAGGAATTTTCACTGTACTTTGATTACAATGCTGTTTAATATGATCTACCACTCTAAAGACTTAGGAATGTCTTTAGGAATCAAACCTTAAATATTTTTTCCTTTTGTTTCAATTAGAATAACTCGAGCTCCTGAGTGTCTCACATTAGTCTTGAAGCTATAGCAGCCTCCCAGAGCTGAGTGTGGATAAAGGTAGGGGTACTTCTGCATACACACAGCTGAGCTGCATGTTGACTTCCCTTCTGCTCTTGGTCATACCCTGCCCATCTGAGCCCTGGGTGAAGTGATTCAACTGGTTAACTGAAAGAGCAAGAACAAACTAAGTAGTGTTCTACTAGGTTAGGCATTCAAACTTCTAGAATGAGACAAGTTATTCCCTAAGGCTACCAATGTCTTTCCATTAAGAGTGCCTGTTGTGACATCCCCAAACATACAATACGGGTGTCTGCCTTTAGCCAGGTCTATCCCATCCTTATTGCCCCATTTGTAGAAATGTTGAAAATTTTCATTTGTAAGTGATGTTGACGAGATATTCGAGCAAAAAGGTGCTATTAAAAAAAAATAATCATAATTGAAAAATCAGAACTTTGCTATTGAAATTCAGTACCAAATTAATTAATGTATATTTCTGCGATTAATCTTTCAGTGTCTGACAACAGAAGCACTACTAACATTTTATATGTTCAGGTTACTGTAAAGATAAATATACAGAACATTTGTCAAGGCCTCAGATATTATACTGGTAAACATTTCAGGAAAGTGAACAAAAGAAGTAACAATGTGCTTTCCTGGTCAGGACTCACAACGTTATATAGACTTTGGAGCTGAGGTGTTGGGTTTTTTTTAAAAAAGCATAGGGACTCTCCACCAAGAACAGTGAGGATAAAATTAAAAAGTCAGCCCTGTCTGTCTCATTGCATACATGCGGCTAAGGTCCTTTGTAAAATCTGGCAATTGCACAACTGAAGAATATCAGTCCATGTATGCAGGGTCAAAACCAAGCTTATAAAGTAAGGCAGAATTAAGTTTAGAAAGTAAGGATAATTTAATTCTTTCCAAAGCTGGAACATCAAAGTTTGCAACACAGATTTTTCTTAATGCTTTTTTTTTTTTTTGTATGGAATTTTAATTATGTTGGAGAAGACAAAGCAAATTGAAAAATGATGAAAATATTCACAGTTATGAAAATAGTGCAGAAATTATAGTCTCTATGCAAGAAACAATATCCCTTTTTTCCACAGATATTTTACAAGTATTGCACTTTAACATTTCCATCATGACAGCTGTAACACTTTTCTTTGTGGTGCACCAGCCATATTGCATCAAAGTAAAATAGAGTATTGTATTTTTTTTCCCTGCTATCATCATCCCAATTCCTGATCTCTGCTGGAAATGAACTTCAGACATTGCAGAGAAAATTGTGTGTTGATTTGCAACTGAAATCTGTAGAGAATCTGCTTTCACACACAGGGGCATAGCTTCTGTGTTACTGCA
The DNA here is from genome assembly GCF_001431845.1 of Calidris pugnax. Taxonomy (NCBI): domain Eukaryota; kingdom Metazoa; phylum Chordata; class Aves; order Charadriiformes; family Scolopacidae; genus Calidris; species Calidris pugnax. The sequence continues at coordinate 9,426,917 of NW_015094508.1, read as the reverse complement.
TGTGGCATTGTGACAGGTATGCTATTATGATTTTCTTTTGAAAGAAAAGAATGGGTTTATTTCTCTTGCAGGAAGTGTTGGGTAGGGTTTCCTTTCCCTTTTCAAACTGCTGAAAATAATTAGTAGTTAGTTGTCCTCTCTTCCAATGTAATGGATATACCTGTTTCTGGTCTATTATGGATAAGTTTTGATTTATATCAAGGTAAAGCACAACACACCACTGTCTCACAGGAAATCATTCTCTACAAAATGGCTTCATTGTATGAAATGAGTCACTGCTTCCCAGGGTAAGCTGCAGAGCAAGAGTTAGGGAAAAAAACATACTCACTAAGTATTTGCAAAAATTACTTAACAGTCCTCTAAAATTTGATAAGCATGTGTTGAAGATAACTATAAAAGTGAGGAGAAAAACTAAAATCAAGCCATTACCTGTCATTTGTATTGTAAACAATCATTCACACGTAGTAATTTACAGTAATGTATAAGTAAACATCATCACAAAGGTTTTTAAGCTTTGCAGCAATGGCTGGATTTCCCTTCGTCACTTTAAATTTGAAGCACATTCAAACTGGTTAAATGTATGGCTTTGCTAAAGACTACCAATAAAGACTTCCTACTTCTGTGTTATCAGGGCCTTAAACAAGGGAAGAAAATGAATTCTGCTCTGAAATGTTGACACTAATCAGCATATTGAAATTAAAAATATGAGAAGAAATCCCTTGCCAGCATTTGAAGGTTTTCTGTGGCTTGAGGTTAAAACTGTGAACAGTCATCAGATGACACATGATGCCATCTTGGGTATAACTGAAGCAGGTAAATGAGCAGGTAAAAGCTGATGATACCAAATTGGGAGGGCTGGCTGACACCCCAGAGGGCTGTGCTGCCATCCAGCGCGACCTGAACAGGCTGGAGAGCTGGGCAGAGAAGAACCTAATGAGGTTCAACAAGGGCAAATGTAAGGTCCCGCACCTGGGGAGGAAGAACCCCAAGCACCAGTATAGGTTAGGGGTGGATCTTTTGGGAAGCAATACTGAGGAAAAGGATCTGGGAGCCCTGGTAGATAGCACACTTTCCACGCGCCAGCAATGTGTCCTCGTTGCCAAGAGGGCCAATGGAATCCTGGGCTGCATAGGAAAGAGTGTGGCCAGCAGGTCGAGGGAGGTCATTCTCCTTCTCTACTCTGCACTGGTGAGGCCACAACTAGAATACTCTGTCAAGTTCTGGGCCCCCCAGTTCAAGAGAGACAGGGAACTACTGGAGAGATTCCAGCGAAGGGCTACAAAGATGATTCAAGGACTGGAGCATCTCCCTTATGAGGAAAGGCTCAAGGAGCTGGGACTCTTCAGCCTGGACAAGCGAAGACTGAGGGGAGACCTTATTTATAAGTATCTAAAGGGCAAGTTGAAGGATGTTGGAGCCAGACTCTTTTTAGCGGTTTCCAGGGATAGGACAAGGGGCAACAGGCACAAGCTGGAACATGGGAAGTTCCATTCAAATATGAGAAAAATCTTCTTTATGGTGAGGGTGATGGAGCCCTGGAACAGGCTGCCCAGGGAGGTCGTGGAGTCCTCTTCTCTGGAGATCTTCAAGACCTGCCTGGATGCAGTCCTGAGTAAAGTGCTCTGGGCAACCCTCCTTTAGCAGGGGAGTCGGACTAGATGATCTCTAGAGGTCCCTTCCAACTCTCACAATTCCGCGATTCCATGATTCAGTAAAAAGCCAGAGGGTAATTTCTTGAAAATTGCACTGCAAGCCCTCAGACAGAAGTAGACAAGTTATTTCAGGAGCTGCATATGGGTGAATTATAAAGGTCACCACCCCTTTTGTTTTCTGTAAGTGTCAGTGTAGGTCCCATTGTGGACAACTGTCAGATTATACCCTCTCAGGATGGTAGAAATGACAAGTGCCAGAAAAATTGATAAGGAAAGACTGTAATGACACTCTTAGAGTTGTCACATGATCCTGTTAACTTTATATGTTTGACACAGCTGAACATCATGTTGCTTTTTTGGAGATTTTGAGAACTGCTCTATCTGCAATTTGGCAAAGTCCTGCTTGAATGTGAATGGAGCAAGCCTTCATGTGTGATGGGGGAGACACTGAAAGATACACTCTGTTATCACAGCAGGGCAGAACTCAAAAAGCTTGTGTGGAATTTACAGTCTTTTTATCTATTCAGACAGACTTTGTTACCTTTGAAAAACCAGGTCTTTTTCAGAAATCACAGAGAAGACTCTGCATAGTGTTGTTCTTTTGATATAATAAAGCAAGGCTCACAGTAAAATTTTGAAGATGTTACCAGTGAATGAATACCTTTATTTCAGTGGAATTTTGACACCAGTTTAGTAACTGATATAAGCTAATGTGGCTATGAAAAAACAAATTTCTCCTTTAGGGAGATTTGGCCATCATTGTGCTCAAAGCCTTTGTTGAGTTCAACTGTTTCCAGTTGAGGAAGTAGCCACTAGAAAAAAAAAAAAAAACAAAAAACAAAAAACAAACTGCAGAAAGGAGTAGTGTAAGCAGAACAATTTGAACAGGGACAAAACGAGACTGTTCATGAGTCACAGGGAGGTGATCCTAAGTCTGAGGCAGGAATGCATCCTTTGGTACAAAGGAAAACATTCTTTCATACAAAGTACATAACAGATTTGGTTGTAATGACTTTGCATTTGGACGAATTCTCCAACCATAACTGCATGAAATCAGACCTTGGAGCTTGACAGGCACAGACTAAATTTCTATCCTGGATATAGTCACTCTAAAGGATAGTTCCTTTCCAGAAAAAGTATGTAGATCTACCTACAAAAACTGAGTACAGAAGATATGGCCTTGTCCAAATACATTTTAAGAATATGGGCAAATTTTCTGTTGAGAACCCTAGAAAATAAAAAGTGCAAGAGCCTTAAGTCTAGCAGGTCAGTTCAATTTCAATGCTTGAAACTCTTGAAGCAAAAAAGGCTAAGATAGAGAGGTAATAAGAGTTAAATTTTGTAGGATAGTATCATGATATGGTATAGTAATGTACAACTACATAAGCAAGATCTCAAAATATGATTTTTTACTTTTAAAACACTAAAGTACTTGAAGATACAGGACAAGTTTTGGTTTTTTTTCCTGGAAGCCTTCACTGAAAAAGCAAGTATGGTCTTGAACATCATATTTAAGCTTAAAAACATACAAACTATTCTAGAATATATCTCTATAGCAAGCATGAAAAAAAGATCCAATAGATATCACTATTGGCAATCTACCACTTTGTGGCCTAATAACAAAAACTTCATAAAATTAATCATCCAAATATACTGGACATTAAAATCCAGTAAAATGGCCAGCTAATCAACAATAATAAACAGATTTTGCAAACTAGCTTTGTACTTCTTTCCTCTTTTTTCTAAGATTCTAATATAGACATACTAAGAATTGTATTCTTACTCTTTGCCAGTTTTGTAGTTCACGAGGTTGGGGAGGACAGACTGAGCACATGCCCAAAGGTTGGGTGGAACAGGGGAGAAGATGAGGGATAGAGAAAACAGGGCAGGAAGGGACGACAGACAGGACAGAGATGGGTCAGAAACAAGACAGAGAAGAAGAGCAAGGAATTCCATGGTTACCCAGCAATGCCAAAAGTTTCCTGCAGATCTCTGGTGACAGGGTACAGACTGGCATACTGGATTGCGTATGTTAGTTCCAGGTCCAAACTGGTAGAGGGCAAAGCCATCCAATTTGGGGAAGAGGCAGGAAAACAAACTGCTCTTCTGGACTCAACAGGGTGATATTAAAACACTTTTGTGAATGGCACCCAATGATCATGGACATTTGTCATAGAAAGAATAGAAGACACAAACTGCCACAACCTCATTTGTGTTGTAGGGAAAGAAAACCTTGTCTTTATTACTTAGTGAAGTGATTTAGAAAAATCTATGCAAGGATTATCACCTTCAGATCAGTCACAAACCCAAAAGTAAATAAAAAAATCTAGCGCTCATAATTTCTCTCTAGATCCCTTCTATTTTCTGTCTGCAAGAGAGTCACTGTACCAAAGTCAGGTAGCCCTATAGTCCAGACTTATTTGTATTGGGGTTTTCCAGCAGTCTTTCTGAACAAACCACATGGAATTAGGCATCTTACATAGATTCAAAATATGGAAAATATGCAGTATGTTTACCTTATAATTATCCAATGTTATCTTAAACAAGTGAGAGTGTTTGCTGCAAACTGAGATATGAACAAAGATTTTGAGCTTATCTCAGCTGCAACACGACAAACCAGGTACATTTCCATTCCTGCTGTCAGCAGCTGTAGCACACACCACCCATGATTGCTTCTCTTTTATTAGCACATTTGTTCCAATACTATAATCTACTACACTCCTGTCCCTATGAGTACACGGCTTTAATTCTTGTGGCAGCCTGTTAGAAGATATGTTATTTGCTCTTTTGAAGAACACATTTTCAGTGCTTAATTCTGTGTCTGCACCATAATGCAGCAATTATGGAAATGACTAGGAAAAAAGCCCACCATATGCTAGAGAACAAAAGTTTCATGAAATAAAAAAATGTAATACTCAAGCTTTTAAGTCAGTAAGAGTCTGCTACTAAGTGCATGATTTGTATCCAGTCCTCTTTTAACACAAAGAACAGCTGCATATTAAATTGGTTTGATAAAACATGTTAGAAAAATAGTAGTAGAAGTGGCTAGAACTATTCCAGGTAGAATGTTGATATATAAAGCCCAAAAATATTAGGTTAAAGAAAACCCCACTCCAAAGCAAAGCTGCATTTCAGTTCAGCTTGGTTTGTGTTTATGAGCATCCGATTATGCTTGTGCCATTTCTCATGCATGCATGTACATGCATGAGATACTGTAGGATATTGTGCACATACACAAGATATTACCTAAATAATACCTACGTAATACAGGTTGCACAGTTCAATGGTCCCAGCACAAATAAATAGAAGACCTTATCTGAAATATGCTTGTTTCATAATTTTGCATGGTACAAAAGAAACTCATTCTACCTTCTAAGCCCCAACTCCTTTACTCTTAGGGACCTCTTACTGAAGACTTTTCTTACTTGTGCTCTGATAATGGTAATACAGGGGTCACAGCAGCCAGTTCTCAACAGGCTCCTCGTCAAAGGACTCACAAAAGTCAGAATCAACCTTATTTTCTGTCAGAGAGCATTCAGCACTATGAAATTTGCTTTTACAAAAAGTGAAGGTTTACCAGAACCATGTCTCATACTTGATTTTTACTGTATCGTAGGACTCACCCCTCTTCCCCAAAGGCTGTTTTAAAGGAGAAGAAAGAAGTTTAAGTTGTTTGGAATAGACACAGAGTCACAGGGGCTTTTTTAAACATATTTTTTAACACCCTTTAATCCTCTCCCTTTATATGCAATGCACTATTTTGAAGGAAAATATTGTGGGACAGTAATTTTTTCTTTCTAAAATTACAGCTTAAAAAGATTCCTTTTCCAAAATCACTGAGAAAGACAGTTTTCATCCATAGCAACTCAGAACAAGATACATATTTTTTTAGCAGTATGAGCAGCAAAATATAGTAGGAGTAGGTATTTTGTATGAACTTTAAAGCTAGTTATGATGAAGTCTTAACGAGCTTTCTCATTTCCCTATTACATGCACATAAATTTTGCTATGCCAAAACCACCATATTGCCCTCTACAGGTTATTTTAGTAACATACTCCATACCAAACCTTTCTGTTTCTCTGCAGCATGTTACCTCCTATATACCCGAACTACACTATCTATTATGAAAAGCTTTAAAATTTAAAAAGTCTTTACTATAATATTAGCCAGTATTAGTCTCCCTAATATTCCCAAAACAAATACAGATGTTTTAAAGGTCTCAATATAGAGATGTAGGCAATGTAAAATTAGGCAAATGAAAATTCATGCAAGATTAAAGTTAATAATTATTTTTCAGTCTTGTGCCAGAAAACCTTTAATGGCTACCAAGCCAAAGATCTTGAGCTTTGCAGTGAAACACGTATAGATTCCTAAATCAGTACCAGTCTTGTGGGATCCACAGTTTGACACCGGTATCAAAAAGGAGAGGTAGACAGATGAGATCCTTCCTCTACCAGTATGGCAACCCTCAGTGTCACGCTGAGAACCCCTGGAATCCCCTATAGCACCACTAAGCTTTCAGAGCTCACATTTGTAGAGTCCAGAGGACCTCACCATGTGACATCACCACCTCCAACATCTTTGGTTAGGTCCTCCAGTGGTTGAAAAGCACAGGAGTGTGAGATTTGTGTTTCTGCTGGAAAAACCTTTTCTTGTCTCATTTTCCTTGTAATTTTCTTTTTTTTTTTTTAAGTATCTTCCTCCTCTCTTCCTCTTTTTCCTCTCCCTGGCCTTCTAACTAAAAGCAATCTGTCCTAACTGTCTAAGGGTGCATCCTGCGTTTCTGTGACTGTAACTACAACAGAAACTATCAGTAATGTTATAAATAATTTCAGTTACGCAGGAGGACAGCTGGATTTTTGAGAAGCTCAGGCGAGAGCTTCACCACATGCTTGTGAAAGAAATTGCAAAGAACCAGAGTTAGTTGCATTTTTCACTTTTTACTTTTAGTTGTTCTTGCCTTGCTCCCCTTCAAGGAAGCAAGATCAAATTGTACCCCTTATTAAGAACATCACCACTTCAGATATCTTATGTAACCCTTTTCCCAAAAGGGCAATTTCTTCCATCTTTGATATGATCCCAATAACTGCCAAATATAGAGATTTTTGCCATCAAAACTCTCTGGCTATGCTCTATTTCAACCTTTTAGGAAATAAAAACCCTTTAGGTTAATAATGTGATTCTGGACCATGGAGAGTGCTGCCTGGAGTTCACCTGGGCAGCCTGCAGGTGCAATGAGCAATCAGCTTCTCTCCTCTCACCAACTCTACACAAACTAATCCCTCTGTAACGGTCACATTCCTCCAAAAAATAAAGCAGATGAGCACATAAAACAAAGTGAATTCTTACCAAATGGCCCTTCATTTTTGTTGTCTTGTTTTTTACCCCTTTTGTTGCACTTCAAGAAGGAAGAGAGGAATGTTAGGTTTTCTGTCACTTTAACGAAGAGGAATACAGAGAGTACTTACCTAGAAAACAGAACATTAAGAAAGGAATTGTTAGAACACAGCAGCTTACAATTTTTACTTACATCACTAGCACATACAAACATTTACAGAAGCACTAGGAAAATGGATTGTTTCTATTTAGATATCAATGCTAAATTTCTTACGTCACTGCACTATGAATGTGAACTTAGCGCATAAATGTATATCTAAGGACACTTTGTTTCTTTGATATAAAAAATTATTTCCAAATTTTGTTAAGAATCTTGTTTCTTACAGGCACCATTCATTAACAAGTCTCTGAAAAGACTTACTATTTGATACAGCACTTATAATTGACAGCATTGGTAGAACTTATTTCTCTTTTTCTGTGGACAGTCTCATATAAATTTTTATTTCAATTATCAACAATGAAGTGAGCTGCCAATATATATTTTTGTGCAGTTGAGTTTAAAATTAGTTCTTTTTACTATATTTATTATCAAAACACATAACTAAAATGTAAATTCTCAGATCATCACAGAAAATGAAGTTTTGCAGCCATTACACATATAAATAGATAAAATTTCAGATGGAATAAAAATGAAGTATTGACAGCATTTTATGATCTCTAAAGCTATTTTACTATTTAGTTCCATAAAAAAAATCCTTGACATAAATTGGGACAACAGAAAAAGATTATAAAAAATCACTTGAATTATAGCAAGAACTATGTAAAAGGAAAAAAAGCATGCCCTGCATTTAAAATGTGGGTAGACCACCAGGAATTTTACCAGTGCTTAGGACAGTGTTTCTCTCTAGTAATTTATCTGAATCATGCTAACAATAAAGAATTAGTGTTTTGAAAAAGTATAATCTTCAGTGGTCTAAAAACTTTTATTCTGTCACCTTAGTTACATGCACAGGGAGGTTTCGGGCTCTCTCCCCCTTCCCCCCCCCACCCCTTCCCAACATAAAAACGTAAAATCAAAGAATAAATCCCCATTTTTCAGTACTACTGAATTTCCAATCTATTATACTTTCAGCAGAAATACCATGAAAATGTTTAATGAAGGCTGAATGCTCAGTTCAGAAGCGACAGTGAAGAGCCTCATGAGAAATACACGGCTATACAAATGGACCTGACACACATCAAAAGTCATTGCTACTCAGAACACTTCTCTCCATGCTCTTCTATTCATCATTTTTCTGGCTTGCTTTAATGATGTCTTCCGCAGCAAAACTGACAATCACCCCCTGGTGGTGTTGACTAGTCTAACATTTGGACTTTACAGGCTTCACTATCTGCTTCCTCTTGGTATTGTCAGACAAAATTTTGAGACCCCAAGCACACACCAATCCAGATACTAATCAATGACAGGTGCAAAACTGGAGAATACCAGTTTGGGAAAGTTACATGCCTGTCTTTGACCTGATTGGACTACCCTGAACAGGATCCGAACTTCGTTTCCTAAATCCAGATCTACTCAAGGGAAAAATTATTCTAAACATGTAACAAACTGCTTAGAATCCTGGCCATCAGATGACTGTCATGAACTGTGGCATTCACTACTCTAAATAAATAAGGCCCCCAAACATGAGATTTATTAAAAGGTGAGAGGACAAGAATATAGTTCATTATGTTTTCTCTTTAACCATAGACTCACTGTAGATGAATCTGTATTTTGTATCACTGTATTTGTTTGTTAAATCACTGTATTTGTTTGTGAAAGGTTGTATAAATCTGCATGATAGCAACTGAGTGTGTATGATACATTCCTACAAATGCTGTAACTATCTTGCATTAAAAAGGCAGTGGTTTCTTTTTTTTTTATTTCATAGCTTTGCCTAATGACTTAGAAGTGGAAATTAATAATACAACTCTAGCAGAAAAATATGATAAACAGCCTTTTATAAGACTAAATTTAGAGCTGTTACAAAACTGACTTCTATATTGGACATAACTTTGGGAAAAAAAAGAAGTGGAAATATTTTCTGGAGGTAGGTACAGCTTTCAGCAGAAACAAGCTGAAGAAGATCTTAATTGGCTGAAGAAATTAATATTATTAATTAAAGACCTCAGTACATGAAAGCTAATAATATTTATAATCAGGACAAGCTGACTACTGACACTTTCATGATTTACATTTGTCGTTGAGTTGTATTTTCACTTTTTTTCAAAACAGGTTTCTAAGACACCACTTTTGCTTTCATGATAGCTCTTTTGCCCTCAGGGGATAGCAGAAATAAGAAGATTATTAAAAAATACCTGTGACAAATGCCATGAGGAATATTTTCATATTAAGGAAATAGAAAATTCAGCAGTTAGCAAAAAATCTTAATTTTAATTTTTTTCTGTTTTAACACATTAAGACAGCATATAAATGCACATTTTTCTGATATAGAATATATCTAACTCTGCCAAGCACATAAATAGCTTTAGATGCTTCTTCAGACCCAGAGGTTCAAAACAAGACACACATCCCTGTACGGTATCCCAAAATAGCATCATCTGCCTCCTTTTTGCTTCATATTTTCTGCATTGATAAAAGAGCTGCAAAACGTTTTTTAGAAAAGGAAGAAGATTCCATATGTCATACAAAAATAAAGGGGTTTAGGGTAACTGGTTAACCTTTAATTATGTTCTCCTTCCCTCTTTAGCTAAAGAGGCTACAGCTATCATGTATAAAGCCAGAACATTTGTGATTTTCAGGTAGCCAGATCTTCAAAGGATACCAGCTTCTGATGAAAGTATAGGTTTGCTTGTTGAACTACAGGCCACAGACATCCACTTCTCCCTCCACAGCAGCAATAATCCATACATTCCTGGGTGTCATGTGGTGCTACAGCTTCTGCTAGCAGCCCTAGGAAGAACCTGGAAAGCTGTACTGTGGAATTGTATCAGAGAGAGTCAAGACGAGGTTAATGTAGTCTCTGTCTTGATGGGGCTTATTAGCTTGTCTGCGAGACTGTCTTATATCTCATGCACTTCAGAGCATTAATGGAGTGGGCACAGGACTTTTTAATTGGCAGAAGGAAACTGGTGAGAACAAAGGACAGAGACACTGAGACACGCTGAGACACATGGTGAGGGAGCTGGGTCTGGGTAGCATGGATAAGGAGAGAGAGATTTAACTAATGTATTCAACTACGTATAGAAAAGATATAGGGAGGTAGAACCAGACTCTTCTCAGTGATTCACGGACAAGTAAAAGAAACAACAGTTGCAGGTTGCACAAAGTAATATTATGAAAGGATATAAGGAATAAACTAATCTTCCCAATGATGATTAAGAACCGAAACCAGCTGCACAAAACTGTTGTGGAATTTCCACTCCTGGAGGTGCTCAAAGCTCCCCTGGTGAAGGCCCTGGGAAACTGATTAAACATTGATCTTAGCCCTGCTTTCAGCAGAAGATCGGATGAGACAGCTTCCAGAGAACCCTTCCAAGCCAAATTATTTTATGATTCAGTGATTCTAACTCTGTAGTTACAACTAAAAATAATATAGTTGTACAGAAAGAGAAGAGAAATGAGAAGGCCAGAGCATTCTTTATACCTTTGCCTTTCCTTGATGTGCCACTATGCATTCGTTAGCTGTCGGCACCCCTGTTCCCCTCCCACAACGGGACTGAGCTTTGTTTTCTGTGCTTAAAACTAATAGCTTCCTTACTGCCATCATATTTTGTACAGGCCAGCTGCTCTGTGAACAATTGTCTCCAAACTAAGAAATCAATCCACAAATGCATGCTCAAAACACATAAGTATTGTTAAACATTTCCTGTTTCATTATGCAACATTACAAAACGGTTTTGCAACTCAGGAATGGGAATGAACAATTCCTAAGGAGCAGACAGTGTTATCCATGTATTAGTTGTACCCCTTAGATGTGAAAATTCATACTTCTTTTTGGTCTTTTCTAATCTAATCCATTTAAGATTTACTTTTTTAATTCCTATGACAATTTTGAAATGTCTGTGAACTTTTGTATTGTAGCTTGTACATGTGAATTTTGGGCTAGACTATGTTCCTTCCTAATAGTGTCTGATAAATGAAATGTTATGGAAATGACACATTGGAACAAAACCAGAGTATGATATTAAATATATTTACAACACTATTATTTCTTGCTATATTGAATTAGTATTATAAGAGATTAAATATGTTATTTTGTAATGTCTGTCTACTATTACATATTATGTTGGCCAGCTGTGCTTCCTAATGCCATATGAGAGGGAGAGATATCCTGGAAGCATTAGGCAGGGCTGCATTTGTATGTTTTCCAGTCCACAGAGGGAGGATGGAAAGGATAAGCTTCTCTCATAATTTAAATGAGCACAAAGTCCAAAATTATACACAACTTTAAAACCAAGTTCAATCTTTATAAACCTATTTTCTTTACATGCAAGAACAGCATACATTTATAATGTTCAAATCTTGGCATTGATGGATAGACTCTCAGTGGTGCTTTTGCAGAACTCCTAATTAAAGCCACAGCTGGGGGAAGAATTATAAGGACAAGAAGAAATTGGGAGCAATTTTAGTTTCCTCCCCTTGAAACACACTCAAATCCTCTCAGCTTTTTTGCAGAAAAGCTCAATACCAGATGAAGAAGCATAATTTGCTTCTCACTAGACTGCAGAATAAAAATACTTGCATAATGAATATTTGAAAACTGATTGCTATGTGGCACTGCCACCACACGCAGAGCATTAGCTCTCCTTCTGCTCTTTCTGTCGTTTGTTCTTGTTGGGAAAAGATATCAAAGATGCCCACTCTGAAAATAATGACTCTCAACTGCTGATGGTACACATTAGGCAGAGAAAGTCATCTCTGCATGCTTCTGTTCCCCGTTGGGGACAGTGTAACGCTGACAGCTAGAGGAACTGACATCATGAGACACATTTGCAGTCTAATGTTTTATGTGTTTTCATCATGAGAAAAAAAACATTAACTGATGTCTACCACGATATTTCTGCCATCCAAAACTGTGGTTTTGCCTCTTTCCTCCTTCTATATAGTTTTTTTTTCCCCCTTTTGCACAAATTCTCTGCCTTGTCCATTTGGAAATGTTACTTAAACGTGTATGAGTCAGACCTCCATGTGCTTAGCAAATGGCTGTGACTTTTGCTTTAGTTCAGCAGCCCATTTCCTCTGCCCTCCCAGCTCACCCAGCAAGGTCCCCCTGTCCTCCCAAGAGAGTTGCTGTTTCCAGGGAGAACCTGGTGAAATGGAATACGTGAGCGCTGCTGAGCTGCTTCAGCACCAAGACTCACTTCAATGGTTGTTGGAAGCAAGCTGCACTAAATTCCTGGATTTGGGACTAAAGTGGCCACGGAGTGCTCTCAGGCTTCTAGCTGAGCTCCAGGGAATGCAAACAAAGGCACAGGGAGAGACAGATGCCTGTAGCTATTTGCAAAATGATCTCCACCCCATCCTGAAAAAGAAACCAATTAAGATCCTGCAGCTGCATCTCCAAGAAAGGTGAGAGCTCAGAAGAGATTTCCCATCAACAGAAGCAAGAGCAGCAGGGCAGCCGCTAGTCCTCCTGTCAGAACAGCACCCCTGGTAACAACCCCTGGAGAGCAGGCAGCTTCTGCTCTTCTGTGCAGCAGCAGGTTGCTTTGTTAGTGCTGCACCTGCAGCAGGTCCTGCAGGGATCTTGTGTTTCCAGTTTCAGTCCTGTCCGCATCTGCTTATCCTGCTCGCTGCAGCCAGCCAGGGAAATCAGGCCCTTTCAAGAAAGCCCATTTCCCATGACTACCAGTTAAGATAAAACAGCGATGAGCTTTCAACTCCTGAACACACCGTGTCCGTACCTATGTCTCCAAGCCTTAGCTATGAGCATACCTTTATGTCCTCCCACTCAAAATTTATGAAGACTTCTAGATCACATAATTTGGAACCAAGATGACTTGAGTCGAAAATATGTTCTAAAGAGGTTATTTAAAGGATCTCAGAGAAGCTGTAGCATAGAATTGCCTTCTACCTGCTGCTCCTCTGTCCTCTTCACCACTGCAATTCCTCTCCTTACAACCTCGCTATGGTTTAATGAGACAGACTGGTTGGTAGCTGTAATTCCACTAGTCTTTAAACATTTCAATGAAAACATACCCCCGGAAAACAAATACAAGTAGCTGAATACATGTTGCTGATAGCCTGATCTGATCACTCCTCTTTTAAGGTTATGTAATACTTTCTGCATAACTATCTGACTATTCTAGTAACTAGACATTACCAATATAACATTTCTGATATACTTTGCAGTTGAATAGAACTGCTTTTCAAAGCAAAACAACGTGATAGATTATATTTTAAGGATTTCAAAAGTTGCTGTGACAATGAAAATGCTGTGTTATTCACAGATGTTATGAAAAATTATTAATGACACCAGTGAAAGATGATCAAGACAACACAAATTGCCTTTCATTTATTAAAGGCAAAGAATACACATAGAAAGGTGTGGCTAGCTATCATCCCCTTCTGCAGACACCATCTTTTCTTATTATTACTTATTTATTGGTAATAGCTGTATCCTTTTACTCAATAATATTTACATGTGTGGGGTTGGGAACTTTTATATGAGAAACTGCTGCTATGTTGCTCATAATGGGCAAGACTGTACTTCTCAGGAGCATGCCTGAAAAGGTGCAAGCAGCTGGAACTCTGGAAATATTTGGCAAGAAATGATGGACAGGCACAGAAGAACTGCTTCCCCTAATTTCCAGTTGAACCAACAAGTCTAAGATCCATGCTACCTAGCACAACAGACCGAACCTAACAACTGATAACCTAAAATTTCCTTACAACATGAGACAAACCAGCTCCTTGTTTGACAAGAGTTACACAGACAGATGCTTGAAAAGTTTAGGTCATGATTCATGGCTAACACACTAGTTCTGCTATTAGTATTCCCACCGGTGGCCAGACATTTCTTCTTTATGACCATCATAAATTTCAAGCTGTTAACAATTCTGCAAACATTTGCACTTTGAAGAGTACTGTATCATGGAACCTCATCCATATAAGAACCGATAAGCATTCTTTAGGATAATTGTGAATATAATTGAAGCCAAATAAATTATTCTTAATATCTTTACAGCACCACTTTCTATAATTACTTTGCATGCAACTATGCAAAAACATAAGCAGAAAAGATGTCCAGTTTTAGGGGCTTACCACATCCCCTTTTTTTTGCTTTTAATTTGCTATGCATTTTTACATCTTAAGTACAGACTTTAAAGTCTGTAATTTTTTCATGACTAGATAATGCATCACATTTAGTCTCAATAGCAAAATAACAAAATGTTCTGCTAAGATGCACAGAATCGAAAATTCATAGTGTTACATGATGTAAAGTTACTCAGAGCAGAAGTCAGTAATACAGCAATACTGACTGTCAAGAATTTACACTTCTATCTCTGCCTAATTAATTCAATAGGGACATTCATCACTATCACTCTGTGTATCCCAAAGTAGTTTTAATTACTTGCTACATACAGTTATAAATATTTTAACAGCATATTTTCTATGAATATTAGATTTTTCTATAATAAATGTCATGTAAACACATTGAATTTATAAGACTGAATATATTTATAATATTGAATATATAAGATATATGTATTATACTATATAAGATAATAGTTCTATTACAATTTCTGATCTGTTGTTTGAGATGATTTTTGGTGAACCACACCGCTCACATGGTGTCACCTGCAAACTTGCTGAGGGTGCACTTGATCCCACTAAGTCATTCGTGAAGATATTGGACAGTACTGGTCTCAGTACAGACCCCTGAGGGACAACATTCATCAATCATCTCCTTCTCGGCGTTGAGCTGTTGATCACTACCCGCTGGATGTGATCATCCAACCAGCTCCTCATCCACCGAACAGTCTACCCATCAAATCCATGTCTCTCCAATTTAGAGAGAAGGACGTCATGGGGGACCATGACAAAGGCCTAGATGATACCTGTAGTCCTTCCATTGTCCATTGATGTAGTCCACTGATGTATATACTATCCAGTAGCCTTATACCACTGTATCATTCATATACACTTATATACAGTAGGTACATTTATATCAATATATCACTACATATTTCTGTAAGTCATCCACTGACTATATTTGCTAGTGTTTCTGTGAACAGTGTTTCTGATTGCCCTCAACTGCAATAGAGCAGAGTGCTGCCTTTTCTTTCCAAGTTCCCTCCACTGAACTGAGTGATTTGCTCCATTCTTCTCCTTTTTGAAACACTTTCTACATGCTGAGCAGAGGCATTAACTGAAAAAGGACTTCCAAATTGCAAAATCAAACAGGCTGTGTTTGAAAATATTCCGTAAGATAATAGAGTTTTCTATGAAATGAACATTTATTTAATGATATTTCATGTTTCTCTCCCACAGTTTCTGTGTGACCGCCTCATTTAGCAATCTTCAGCACGCCAAGAGGAGTTACACAGGCTGAAAGCTCAGGGTAGCAGTGAAGGCAACAGTGAGTCCATGGTGGAAAAAAAGGGTACTATGACATGATTGCTCTACTGTCATCAACTCTGCTGCTATAATTTCTTTTTCTGGAAAAATCCTTATTTATAGCTCAGATATACAAACTTAAAGGGTCAGAATTGTTTGAAAAAATTTCTGCATCACTAAAAAATTACAAAAACCAACATAAGTGCTTTTTCATAGTAACACATTCATTTTGAATATTGAAAGTCTGATCAAGAAAGATTGCACAGATACATAATTGAACTTCCAGTCAGAGTTCACACAAGAAAGGAGTCAAGAGCTCTCCAGGGCAGTACTATCTCCAAGCACCCCACTGCTTAGGAAACCTTGCCCTGTCTCTCACTGCTTTCAATGGCTGTTCTTTGGAAAGGCCTACATTATGTTTTTTGCCAAAAATTGTAAAAGGTAAAGCTTTTACAAATAAATGAACAACAGAACCAAACACTGGAGACACTTAGTGACTGGACCCCTTTTTTCTGAGTAACCTTTTTCATATTTGCTTGAGGGAGTGCAAATCAAACAAGAAGTCTCCTAATTTTGCAAAACAATATAAGCAAACAAGAGACTAATGTACACAATAAAGTTAAGCATGTTTAACAATCTAGGCTCTGTAAACTTAGCAGAACAGATGTAATGTGAACTGCTAAAGTTTAAGGGAACAATTAAAATTCATTTTCTTTGAGAAGCATAAGGGAGAGCCACACTTAGATACTTAGATAAGAGATTTTTAGACCTATACTTATATACTTAAAACTTATATATTTAAATAAGTTATGTTTTTAGATATATACTTTAAACATAGCCAGCATGACCTTATTTCTAGTATTACCACATATAATATTATTTTTATTATATTATACCCCAATCTTTAAGAAATATTAAACTAATCTTGCTAATTCCTTTCTACCCTTGGAGAGAGACCACTTTTTTTTTTTCTGTGAGCACTACTGCCATTAACTGCTGCTTATGGTTTGGAGCAATCTCATCTAAACGCTGACAACAGTTTTCTTCAAGTGGGGGAAAAAAAAAAAAAAAGATTTGGCACTCCCAGTGCCATTGGGAGTAACTGTAAGTTATTTCTCGCTTCAGTAATTTTTAAACGTAAAAGGCCAGCATGATTCCAGAAGAATGAGGGGGATTCCTAGGTTCCCTTCCTCTACTGCCATTAACTTTGTGTAGACATCAACACATCCTTCAAATAAATGGCAGCCAAGTCTAAGTTGCTATGGTTCTGGTTTGTTGCTGTTTTATACTCACCGTGCCTGATATATTGTTAAACATCAGAAGTGGAGTATGCAACTGAAACACCAGAAATACACAACGGAAAAAGACAACAACTTGCAAAAAGCGAGGCAGACTTACAGCAAACCACATGGTATACTCATGTAGATATAAAGTATATGAGGCCATTGTTTATTTTATTTTCATTGGCTGTTTTTGCAGTGCACACACACTATCTACATCTACCACCTTTGCCAGATATTTTTCTGACATAACTGCTATTATTTGAGACATAAGTGAGAACACATATGCACAAAACACAAGTTTCATTGCAAAAGCATTGTATCCAGACAACTGACTGAAGACAATTTTGTCTAAAAGTACTGTCTCAGAGAAAAGGATGTTGTTCATGTTAATTTACACTAAGCAGAACATGAATTTCATTCCTGTGAATATAAGTCTGATGGAACAAAATCAAAGCCAGGACATATCCTTAACGGACCTCTGTGAATCAACGTGAGAAAACTCAGAACAGAGTATAGACTCAAAATTACATTATTAATTATATTATACATTCTTCATTTTATACTGAGTCTCGGGTTGCCTTTACATTGCCGCAGATCAGAAGGGCAGACATCCTCCTTGCCAGAAGAATGCCCACAGAAGCCAACTTCCAAATTGCTTTCAGTGTTCCCAGTGCCAGTGATGCCAGGTTTCATCAAAAGCTGTAACCTGCAGAGGCAGCTCCCAACCTTTGTGAGACTTTCCTCTCTCCAAAATTATTCCCAACTTAAAGCTGACTATCATAACTTTCCTATATCGACACTGGTGATTACTAGAATTCACTCATTTCTAGTATCTTAGACTCATTGAATCTTAGAATGGTTGGAGTTGGAAGAGACCTTTTAAGGATCATCGAGTTCCAATCACCCTGCCATGGACAGGGACACCTCCCACTAGACCAGGCTGCTTTTTTTCCTCACCTAGGGTTTTTTTTTGGTGGTTTTGGGGGTTGGTTTTTTTGTTTGTTTGTTTTTTAAAAAGTAATACATATAAATATTCATTTCCTATTAATTTTTATTCATATTCTCAAGCAAAAATGTTGAGGTTTTTTTGGAAGTGTTTGAAGTTATTGAGGCTGGATGAGGGAACTCTTCTCTCATCACAGAAATGCTAAGCTTTGTTTCATATTTTCCTGTACATGTTTTGTTTAACAGTCTTTAAAGCAGAGACCACCTGTGTCCTGAGCAGCACAGTGCCTGTTGCCAAGGAAACAACATTCTTCTCTTGTCTCCTCTTCTCTTCCCTCCCCCACTCCTTATTCCAGTGTCTCAGCATCCTTTGCATCAAGGGCAAATAGGAAAAGGTTTCCAGGATTACTGACATACATGAAAAAATAACGCCTTCAAATACATGTATAAAGTAGCATAATGTTCCAGTAATATCACAAATTTGGAAGACTTGTTAGCAAGACTGCAAATCATAAACTGTGATTTTTCATTAAAACTTTATTTCGCCATGAACATGGCAAATTAAAAGAAGAATAAAAAATAGATAATAAGATATTTATAAGCATTACACTCCTACTAAGAGCTGTTGTATGTAGACTGTTGATCCTGCTCAGCCATATGCACAGAGTCACCTTGTTAATTCTGAAGAAAAAAGATCTTTAACATAAGTGCCTGCAGCCCAGTGCAACAACTCATTAGATGTAACCACAGGTACACATATACATATACAAAACAGATTTAGTACCCAACTGCTTGCAATAAAAAATAAAACCCGAGGTAAACAGTAAAGTTGTATCACAAAAAAACACTGCATTTTTATCATGTTGGGTTTCCTCTACGGCCCTTGTTTCCCAGCAGGCCATGTACTTATCTGGGCACCTAAAGGAGAGGCGAAGATACCTGAACTAGAGATGATGCCCCATTTTCCAGAGCCAGAGCATACCATTATTTCACAGCCTTTTCTTGGGAAACAAAACCAGTTCTCAAACATTGTAAAAAAATGAAAACAAAAGAAAAGAGGAGCCCAGGTTCCATTTAGTGATTAACACAAAGCCACAGAATAAAAACCAAACACAAAAATGGGACTCAGAAATGGATAGCATTATTCAGCCCCTAGAGAAATCATGGCTTAACTATTGCCAATTGCAACAACAACCACATCCATTTCTGGCTTCAGCAGACAGAGCAGAAATTATAACCATGCAGTAAACATTATGTTTTCAAACCTTTCAATGCCATTAAGAAACAGGAGGAGACAGAGGTGCTGCCAGAGCCCTGGGTGCACCAAGTGGCCATGCCTTCTCTGCCCAGGCACCCTCAGTCTTCACCCCAGCCCAGTCCCCACTGCCCCTGACGGCATTTCCCACACATGAAAACTCTCAACTACTTTGCCTTAACGGTTGAACATGCAACCCAGAACAGCAGTCTGCTGCTCCCCACCATGGGTCAGAGAGAAGGAAGACACAGAAGAACACAGTCTCTTACTATGAGGAAAGGTGAAGCTTTCCCAAAACTCTGCTGCAAAGGCTTTTAGGTTTTGTTTGTTTGTTTATTCAAAAACAAAACAAAACTGTGCACTTACTATTAATCATTTTGTAGAAAACAGACATAATATTGCTGTGCCACATATTATGCTCCTGTATTTTGTACTTGCAGGTGAGGATACCTTCACTAGCAAAACCAGCATCCCAAATAAGAAAATGCTGCAGTCATTGAGGGTCCTAGACCACACTGTAAGAAGAATCCATTAACTCAAGCATTTAATGCAAATAACTTTCATTTTTGAGGGACTCCTTAAATACATAATAACCAAAACTGGCTGCTAAGCACAGGCACATATACTATATGAATGAGTAAATACCAGGCAGGTTCAGGAAACCTGGGCTTTTCTGTTTTCTCTCATGCAAGATCAGTGATGCCTCATGAGTGATATCCTCTGTACAATCAATTCCATTGAAAATTTTAAAATATTAGTCTTGCCATCAATTATATGTTCATAGACACCAGTGGAACCTTCACAACAGCTTATCTAGGTAGATATTTCACATATTGAAGGATCCCATTGTACATAATTTCACCTTGTATTTTGGATCATGGTCCTGTGTCACTGAAGAAAGTGAGATTTCTATTCACAGACCTCTCTAAAGCCCTTGTCAACCTTTGAACTGTAAGTGAAGCACTTAATATTATAAAATATACACACCATTATGTTTGAAACAAAAAAAAAGACAATTCTACAGACTTTCCTAAAATTTTAATGGAAATAATCCTATCATCTGCACCAAATAACAGCCACATTGTCACTGTATTTGCAGGGAACACGCTAAAGTTAAAAGTAAGCTCCAGTGCTTGCTGTTTTCAAGAGAACGCATTTGAGTTAAAACATAACATTTTAAAGTCAACGCATTTCACAATGATGTAAATATCTGAACTGCGTTTTGAAAAAGAAAGATTCCGAGGTCCAGAATGGTGCTAAAACCATACCAGGTACTTCTATTCATTGGAATAATAGAAAGGAGAAACCTGTCATTCTGATACAAAAAATGTATTTTCAATGTAGTCTGCTAATCACAAAAACTGATAGAATGCTCATTTCTATTGTAATTAATACCAAAATGAATTTTGACTCAGGAAGAGCATGAAATTGAAACCTCTTCTTTACGCCAGCTCTGCAAAATGTGATTTCAACAGTTCAAATTAAAATGAATACTCCTTTTTATCCCCAAATTTTAATGGGTTACTCTACAAATACATCTTTAGAATGAAATTGAAAATATTTGAGATAGCCACATGCTTTTCAGCAAAAAAATTCACACCGGTCTCACCAACTCCCAATTTAAATAGAAGTGCTTCTAATGAGACTCTCTTAAAAGGTGACTGGTCTTTTAAGAATAATACAGTAAAAGTTTCGAGAGATCACATACACCTTCTTATAGTCTTAGCAGGGCACTAGAGCAAGAAACTCATTTTCTTCCCATCTTTGCTCTTTTCAGCACCAGGCAGAGGCACTGAGTGCATCATGGTATGGCTGCAAAATATGTCTAATGAGGGATTCTCAGTTCAGATCATGAAGTGTGGTAGAAAGGCGGTCGGGAGATTTACTGCTGAAGCAGGGTGGCAACAGGTGGAATCTAGCTTTCTTTTTTCTTGGACGTCATATAACCTCTGAGGCCCTATAACTAAAGTAGACAGCAGCCTTAATTAATACAGAGCAGTGTCCTGAGTCTGAGCTATAGGTGTGTCCTGCATTTCATAAAGATTGAAATAATCCGGTCAACCCCATCAACTCAGAAGTCTTTATGAGAAGTCCAATTTTTGCTACATTTTTAACTCTCTGTTGCAAGAGAGTCACTTGCCTATACTTTACGCCCTAACAGAAAAATTATTTATTCAGACAATTGCAAGTAAGGAAGAATTATTCAGGATTTTGTTCTAGAAATTTGGAATAAAATAACTTCTCAATCAGAATTTAACGGAGATGAGTGTCTTAACCACATTTTCTCTACTGGATCTCCTGGTATACTTTGTGATCTTCTCTAGTGAAAGTGCAATAACTCCATTCAGTACTTTACCAAACGAGTCCCTTTTCATAGGAGAGGTGTTCCAGCCCTCTGATCATCTTCATGGCCCTCCTCAGGACTCACTCCAAGAGGTCCATGCCTTTCTTACACTGGGGACTCCAGAGCTGGATGCAGTATTCCAGGTTGGGTCTCACTTGAGGTGAGCACAGGGGCAGATTCACCTCCCTCAACCTGCTGCACACACTTCTTTCGATGCAGCCCAGGGTATGGTTGGCTTCCTGGGCTGCAAGCACACATTGCTGGCTCATGTTGAGCTTCTCATTAACCAACACCCTCAAGTCCCAAGAGACAAAAATTTTCAGCTCAGCTTTTTTCCTTGGTACAGTTACAGATTTCTCAATCTGGTGGGCTGAAAAGATGGAAAAAATGCTTTTACAAAACAGCAAGTCTAGCAATTCTGGCAAAACCTGAAGGAAATTGGGAAATCATCAGGTCATTTAGCAATATCTATTATTATAACAATACCAGAAAATGTCCACCAACCTAATAAAGAATTGATTTTGCCATCAACATTCTTCCTGGAATATGTTCAAGCAACATTATTAGCATGAGACTGCTGAAAGAGGAGCAGGAAATTACATT
This sequence comes from Calidris pugnax, assembly GCF_001431845.1. Classification (NCBI taxonomy): domain Eukaryota; kingdom Metazoa; phylum Chordata; class Aves; order Charadriiformes; family Scolopacidae; genus Calidris; species Calidris pugnax. Next base: position 9,404,937 of record NW_015094508.1, on the reverse strand, counting down.
TCTTTACTGCTTGATTGCCTCTTACAAATGCATTATGTAGGTGTGTATAGCATCAACTCAAATACCAATATTTACAGAAAAAATATCATGAAAAGAGAAGGTGGCAAATATCTAATTTATAAATCAGCATGATTTTGAAGCAGAAAATAATTTAAATTGCTTTACATATAAATTTTCAGTACTAAAATACTTCTTCCTTCCACATATCATGTCTGTTACCAGATCTTTAGGTTAAGTACCAAAGGTAGTTGGATATCTCAAAATTTATTTCTCAAGGGGAAGCTTTCCTTCCAGTGCTTTAAAGTACAGACCAGTATAGGTATCATGACAAGATTAAATAGGGATCCGTGTTACTATGAAATAACTCAGGCCTGCAGTCAGCCAAGGAGAAATTTTGTTGGTATCTTATTTTTTAACCACACTTTGTTTTAAATTATAAGTATATAACATCAAGATGTTATTTTAAAATTAAAGAAATACAAATCCTAATGAATTCAATTTAGTAAAATTTATCGAAATCTTCCTTTTAACTTTAAATTCGCATTGCCTATAAGTGCAAGAGTTCCACCTACATACTTTAGATAGTTATTCCTACCAGTTTTTTGCTAGGTGGCTTGGACCAAGTTCCTTGAACTGACTCAGTTCACACATCTGTATAATAGGTATAAAATTTCAAAGAAAAAGCTTTATGACAAGGTTGTATCATTTGTGGAAAAGAACCAAGCAACAAATCACAGGGGCATCCTACAGCAGGGGGAGCTCTAAGATAAGCTGTATGAAGTCAGAAATAAATTATAAAGTACTAGAAGAAAGGAATGCAGGGAGAGAACAGATTTGATGAGAGACAGCATGAAACAAAAGTCACAAAATGTTTTCTGAATATATTTGAGAGACAGACAGAAATCACTGATGATAAATCAAAATATGATGCTAATATAGAACATTACCTTATGGTTTACAATTTACTACCGTATAGCATAAAAAGTATCAGAGATTTCCTACTTAGAACTATGGCCTGAGGTTGGGAGGAAGTGAAAGGAAAGCCAATGACAAACATGAAAATCGGCCTCACAGACCTTCTAAAAGAAGAGTTTCACATAAACAAGCTCTGAATGTATCAGTAAATTTTCCTCTCTTGTAACAACAAAAACCAAAAATATTTGAAGAAGTATCTTCACTTTATCAACATGCTTAACACATCATTTATATCTCAGTAAGCCACACTAGGTGTTGTTGGTGTCTTCACATTGATTTGTCACTTTTTTAATCTATAATTTGGACACTTCAGGGCTCTGGTAGCTTTTTTCAAACTGTTTTTTGTCATTCCTTAGTAATTAGCCTTAGCTTTGGGGTCAGTCAAAAAAAAAAAGCCTAGTCGTTTGAACAGGTAGGCAGATAAGTATGAAATGTGATCAAGTTCTTAGACGCTGTTTGGTGAAAGCAAATATTTTCTGCAAATCATGTGACAGTGGAAAATTCATCTTCAGAAGCAGATGGTCATATCTCTAGATCACTGCAGCACTATCATCCCTGCTTGCAGAGCAAAAAGCAATATCGAGCTATTAGGAAATTCTATGTATGATAGTGTCCTAAGAAAAACTTGAAATATTAAATTCCATGTAGACATAGATCCACAAAGCCAATATAACTAAATAAAAAAAAAAAAAAAAAAGGTAGTATGCACAGAATGTTATCAAAGCACCTTTTGAAATTAGCAAGCACTCACTGGTGACAATTCATCTGCAGCAGTATTGGTTTATTTTTTTTTTTAAATAATGTATATTGCACATGATTCTACTACAGAAAAAAAAAAATATCCAAAATTGGGACATAAGATAAAGAAATTCTAAAAGGCAAAGAAACAAAAGGCTTTAAACCTTTTTGATTCATTACTCAAAGCAAAATGAAGTCTAACACCATGAAACTCAATTAACAGTTCTTTCCCACTCTAACTAGGAGAAAAATCATTTACATATTTCAAGGAAATAAATAATATGTACAAAATTGGTGACAATTTTAAGGTAACTCGACAGAACAACAATTATGAACAGGAGACAACATGAACATGTGTGTAAGAGGGCACGGACATGCATAATCTAGTTACTGATCTTTCTCATCCTGAAAGTGGCATTTTGTAGCTTCAATAGCTGTTAAGATAGGGGCATGACCACTAATGTTTTTTCCTTCAGGACAAGCAGGAAAGTCCTCGATATTTCTGAAAAGACCATTCTGTGAGCTGCTTTGTGTATGTGGGTGAGGGAAGTCCTCACATGGACTCTGCAATGAAATCAGCTGGCATTTGGAAACTTATCTGGCTATGCCTCTCCTGGTATGCTCAGCAGTAAAATATTATCACTGGTTTCTAAAAATATCTGGCATCATTTGAAATCCACCACTGCATTTGACTCTATAATAATCTCCCCCAGCAATGAATCACAGAGACTAATTAAAACTATGAAACACTGTTTCCTGATTTCTTTTATAATTTTCTTGCATTTGAAAGTATGTAGTGTCCCTTTTTGTTGTTTCTCTGGGACAAGGTAATTAAAAGGCAGATTGCAGTCTCTGCAGTTTTTTAATAACTCTGAAAATCACATTTAACTAGTAACTAGAGGCAGCGAGTAGACCCATAACGCTAGTCATTATGGTCTTTCCAAGTTCAGAGATTGCACAGGATTTCTGCACAAACCCCAGCTATAAAGTTACGACTTTGCAATTGAGGCTGAAAACCTTTAGTTTCATTGCTGGAGGTATCTCCTGCCTAAACCTCCAGCGACTCAGCCAGGATGTCAGGTATCACAATAGGTCATACATACACACATTTTATACGCATTGGGAAATTATAGCTGTATTGAACTGCAGAGACCAGTTCTGCCCCTGAGAGATAAGCTACCACTTTCAAAATAGAGCCAAAAAGAGACGTGACATGAACTATGGGCCTAATTTGCAAAACACATGTATTTCCTCCTGGAGAAAGCATATTAAAAAGCTGTTAATAAAATGAACAAAGAGTAGATACTGCCTGTGCTTTAGCTGACCTGTAAAGCACTTCGTGAGTGGGAGTAAAGGACACAGTTCCCTGCTTAACTTTGGCACCGAAGTTTGATTACAGACTGGATTTCCTTAGTATTCTCCTATCTTCCTTCCCACCACCTTGTCCCAGCTTCAAGAGAATAAATTCATTATTAGGAATAGACAAGTAAATTTGGCTTTGAATAGTAACAAAAAAAAAAAAGTCTGATGGATCTATTACATATAGTAAAGAGACTGAAAAGGCCAACATGATGAATCAACTGAATTAATTTTCTAAATTAAGATTTGCATTCCAGTATATCCTACAGGCTCCAGTGAGTTACTGTACTAAACACCGTGCACAAATATGGGAGACAGCTGCTGTTCCAAAACCCCCACAATTTAAAGAAGGCAGTAACTGTCCAGCTAGACAAGTGAATGGAAATGTGATTAGCTCAATCATTTTAAGATTTTTTTTTTTTTAGCTATTTAAAAAATAAAATATATTTAAGGCTACTAGAATAATTTCTCATTTCAAGTTTTTCACATTAGAATATGAACAGGAATGAACAATCCCAAATAATCATTAAAACTCAAATGCTTGAAGATCTAGATATACTGAAATTAAAAGCTGGCAAAGAAAGGTGTTCATGCTTGAAGAGCCATGGAGTTAAAGATATCAGACGACTGGTGAATTCTATTCCCTCCCTTACATAGGGTTGAAAAAATCCTCGAAAAGCAGGATAAAAAAAAAACATAAAAAAAGACTATGATATATATGTGTGTGAGAGTGTACTTATATGTAAGAGAGAGAAATTACCACTTTGCACCTATATCTTTTCAGAACACCAAAGATAAAGGTAGAAAGGAAAATAAACAAGTAACGCAACGTACATCCTCAGTTGTATAAGAAAGTTATGTCCACTAAATAGGCTTAAGAGCACACCTGAGACAACTTCTTGCCCTAATTATCTTTGCTTTCAAGGGTTGGGCTATTTTTCATCAGCAATATCCCATGTAGTTGAATTGCGCCAGTGTCTTTGGGTTTTTAAATAGAAGTAAGTGGGAACTAAGATGAAAAACATTTTGACTCATTAGCTAACTTGGACTGGGAAATTGCTAGAAGTCTAGTTGAGGATGTGAAATTAAATAATTGTATATTCTTTGAGCCCCTCAGTTCTGTCATAACAGATATTGCAGAGTTACTATAATTAGGCTCACACAAACCTGTTTTTTTCATTTTGTGACACCCAGAGTTCTTGGCTTATCTTTAAATACCTAATGAATGCAGTGGCTTCAACATATATCCTAGGATTTGGTAAATGGTGCAATATGAGGCAGTAAGAGCATGCTTAGGCATACTGTTTACTTTGTGACTTAAGGTAAGTTTAAACATCACTTAAGAATTCTGTGGACCTGATCAATATGAGCTGGTTTCAGGCTTCCCTAGATTTTCTTTTGACCGTTTGTCTCGATCTTCTAAGATTTACTGTGTTCAAGAGTGAAAATATTTTTTTTTCATTTTTGTCCATGCATATATTTATCTATTTTGAGAAGCCTTCATCAGTTTCAATGAAGAAACCTAAAACACATTTTCATCTAGTTACCCCAGAATCAAAGAGAATACTTCCAATAAAAGAGATTAAATGTGGCAGAAAGGTTACTGGACATATTCTGAAGCCAGCTGCCCTTTCCAGATCACCGCTATTGTATACTTGAGCCTGCCAGATGCTGCTGTTGCTTGTATCTGCTACCCCAGGCAGATTTGCAGGGGAGGGTAAGAATTCACATGCTTCAGGATGCTGCAGGGGTGACAAGTTTCCAGAGGGAAACTGGCATTAAGCAGCATAGTCAAAAAATGCCTGAGCTACACTACTGCTATCTTCTTTCAGAGCAGCAAGACTTTGAGATGAAAGCTAAAGCTGGTCCACATTGTTTTATTATTTACCTCTGTTATTGCAAATATACAAGGTTGTTATCTTTGATAAAGACCTGAAGCTACATCAGGGAAGAACTATTCAGAGTAAAACATAAAATCTTTTCAACCTGACAGCTGAATCTTTACAAATTTGTGTTGAGAAATGGTTAGGTTCAACACAGTTCAGAGTAAATCTAAATCACAAAGTGTAAACCAAATTTGGTTAACTTCTCTCCCTACATTGAGAGGATTTAGTCTCTATGTTGAACATCTGAATCATTCATAAGAAGATCCATCTCACAGGTATTAGTATCACAAGAAATTTAACTGATTATTAGCAATATCTTTAAATTCTGCTTCAGTAGCAATGAAAAGTAAAAAATCCTATCTGAATAATTAAAAAGTCTTCATAGTTTTACAACTCTAAACACATTTTCTAACCAAATTAAGTAATGCTCTTCTGGCTGCTCTTTCTCACAAAAGGAGGATGCAAAGATCTACCAAGTTAACACTGAGGAAAATATACAATACGCTGCTCACATGGTTATCTCCAAGCCAAAGAGCATATTCACACAAGTATATAAAACCAGCATTTAATGAACGTATCTTCCCTAGGTAACAGTATCAAGAAGAGAAGAGCCTAGTTTTGCTAATATTCTATCAGCCATGTTATGTAGGCTAAAATTTGCTCATAAATTGGACATGGCTGGTGCAGATATAACATAAAATATCTGATGAAATCTCTCCACTACTTGCACTGAAAGTTTTCCAGCTAGAAATTACCAAGTGTTTTTAAGGTATTATGAACCAAAAGACAAGCAGACAAAAACTATTTGTTTACTCAACATAAAAGAAACACAGTATAATTCAGAGGTATTGTAAAAGTTTCTTAATAACTTTCCCAGTTGCAGTAATTATTTGAAAGCCTGTTTTAAAAGTTTAAAGCAATGATTGACATTTATCAAACTAACGATAGGATATTCTACTTTCCCCCTTAAATAAACATAACAGAAGCATTGCCATACTATTAGGTATCAAGTTATTAAAAAAATAGTGGCCAAATAATGATACTGGAAATATTTGGTAGAGAATCAACAAGACCAAATGAAATTTACCCCACTGTGTTTGTGAAACTAGCTGAAAAAAATATTTAAATCATAAATGATGATATTAATGAACTGCAGAATAGCAGTAAGAGCACAGGTCACTGGAGAGGGAATACAATGCCAATATGGAAAAAGGAGAAGGAGCCAGCTTAACTTCAATACTAAAAGCAAATCGCTAATCAGTTGTAAGAGTCTAGAGGATAAGCTGATAATGACCAGCCAAAATAGCTTAAAATCTTGGCAGACCATTATAACTTTCCTTCACAAAGTAACTGGTCACATATATGTTGAAACTGGAAGCTATAAGATTCATCTATCTTCCATTTATCAAAACTTTAGATACCGCTTTATATGATGTATACAGAAATGACATAGCAATGCCTGGGCTAGATTCAATTAATATTTGACAGAAGCAGATATTATGTAACGAAGCAAAAATAGTTAACAGCTTCTATCCAGTTGCAAAACACATATTGCATTTAGTCCTTTAGACTATCTCATTCCAGATGTTTCCATCAGTGACTTGACGTAAAGCAGGAAGTGATAAAAACTCCATGTTATAAGTGGGAAAGGGATGAAGACATTTAAGAAAGATGGATTAGCATGCAAGTGATATTAATAACCTGGACACTGAGAAAAATGACATTTAAGAAACAAGCACTGAGTAAAATACTTTTGGAAAATAATCAGAACTACTAATGGGTATACTCTCCACTGGCTTAAAAACTGGCTGGAGGGCCAGGCCCAGAGAGTGATGGTGAATGGAGTCAAATCCAGTTGGTGGTGTCCCACAGGGCTTGGCACTGGGGCCAGTTCTCTTTAACTTCTTTATCTGGACCAGGGGTTGGAGTGCACCCTCAGTAAGTTTGCAGACGACACCAAGCTGGGTGGCAATGTCGACCTGCTGGAGGGTAGAGAGGCTTTGCAGAGGGATCTGGACAGGCTGGATCAATGGCCTGAGACCAACAGGATGAGTTGCAATAAGGCCAAGTGCCAGGTCCTGCACTTGGGTCACAACAACCCCAGGCAGCGCTACAGGCTTGGGGAAGGATGGCTGGAGAGCTGCCTGGTAGAAAAGGACCTGGGAGGCTGAACATGAGCCAGCAGTGTGCCCAGGTGGCCAAGAAGGCCAACAGCATCCTGGCCTGTATCAGGAACAGTGTGGTGAGTAGGACCCAAGAGGTGATCGTCCCCCTGTACTCAGCACTGGTGAGGCCCCACCTCAAGTACTGTGTCCAGTTTTGGGCCCCTTACCACAAAAAAGACATTGAGGTGCTGGAGCGGGTCCAGAGAAGGGCAACAAAGCTGGTGAGGGGTCTGGAGAGTAAGTCTTATGAGGAGAGACTGAGGGAGCTGGGGTTGTTCAGTCTGGAGAAGAGGAGGCTGAGGGGAGACCTTATCGCGCTCTGTAACTACCTGAAGAGGGCATGTAGAGAGGCGGGGGTCGGTCTCGTCTCCCAGGACACAGGAGATAGGACAAGGGGAAATGGCCTCAAGTTGCACCAGGGGAGGTTTAGTTTGGATATTAGGAAACATTTCTTCACAGAAAGGGTTATCCAGCATTGGAATAGGCTGCCCAGGGAAGTGGTTGAGGCACCATCCCTGGAGGTATTCAAAAGACGGGTTGACATGGTCCTCAGGAATATGGTTTAGTGATTTTTACTTCTTATTTCGCATTTATTTTTTTTGTCAGAGTTAGGTTGATGGTTGGACTAAATGATCCTTAAGGTCCCTTCCAACCTAGACGATTCTATGATTCTAATGCCAAAGAGAAACTAATGTTATGACACATTAGATCACAATTCAGTTTCACCCTACAGCAGTCTCAATGCTGTTGCAGAATAGGAAAATTTCACTTTTGGAGATATTAGCAGAAATTACTATGTGCAAGAAATGGGCTGCATTTTTTTCTTTAAGCTGAACTGGGAAGGCCTCCAGGTTAAACAACATACCAATTTGGGGCACAATACTTTCAGAAAGGCACAGAACAGTAACCCCCAAAAAACCTTGAGGCCATGGGTCATCATTTACACTCAAAACCTCTGTGTACTGCAATATATTTCTGTCATCATACTCTACATTGGAAAAACTATACAAAATCTGTGTTTGGTGAGGTCTGCTTAGCATAACTGTGTTTGGACATTAATACAAAATGTCCCAATATGCAAATATGTTACCAATATCCATAAAGAAAGGCCATGTTTAATGTCAACAAGGGAAAACCAGGAAAAAAATGACAACAGCTTTTGGTGGCTCCTCCAATACTGTAGAAAATAGACTGTTTGAATATTCTCCGTGCTCCCGAGCTTAGACAAGAAGCTTGCTTAATTTGTAGCCAGGGGAATTTGGCCTAGATACTGATTTAAAATAATGATGGCCAAAAACTGGAGTAGATTATCCTGTTCACTGGATATTATACACGACAGGTCAGTGAGGTTACATAAAAATCTTTATAAAGTTGTCTGGGTATATGTGATCCTACATCAAACCGTTATATAATGAGCTATTCAGATACCTTCATCCTTACCATTCCAGTAGAAATAATAATACCCATTCCATTCAACTTTCAAAATTCTTTTGCAGGCAAGGAATACAAAAGTTAATTTATGACTAATACATAGATATATTAAAATCTTAAAGCAACATCTGTAAATTGGATAAATGGAGGAAATTATATAGCTAATAAGAAGTTATGGAAGGGGAAATATACGTTTATTTCATATTTTAGAATGACTGTCAACTGTCAACACTTGGGCAGCATCCCCAGAAGCCTCCCCAGAGACCTCCCCAGGCTATGTCCTCAGCATAGTCATTTTTCTGTACACATTAGGAACCATAATTCTATTCTGCTAGCTGCTGAACAGAACAGCAACAAACTTAATCCTGATCTCAAAGACCTTAGATTCTAAAGAAAATAGACAGACATAGACAGACCCTGATGAATTAATACAACCAAGAAAACACACTGAGATACTGACATAGTAATGGTCAGCATGGCAGGGAGTAGGCACAGCACATCAGAAGTCAAGTAACAGTTTAGTTTTCTGTATGTTGTGGCACCCAGAGTGGCATACAGTCTTATCTAAGAATGTGTGCAACATTTATCAATAGAGCATATTAGCTAACTTATTGAGCATAAATTGGCTTGGTTTACATTCAGCGGTCATAAGATAGAAGCAGATAGGTAAATTAATTTTTCATTTCCATTTGACTGCTTCTGAAAACTAATACCATTTTTTGGACTCTTTTCAGCCTGTTCTCATGGAAAATTAAAATACGGACTGCCAAGCAAGGCACTGGAGATTTTGATTCTCCCCTCCAGTTTAGCTACAAACTTCCTGTATCAAAATCAATAGGCATTAGGCACTTGAACAGCTCTGAGCAGCGTCCTGTCCAGCATAAATTATGCTGAGAAAAAGGTCATGGATCTTAAGACCAAAACTTTTTCAGACGTGTTAACAGTCTGCTTATGAAAAGACTTGTCCTTTTATCACTCTCATTTTCTCCTTTACTGCATATTTTTATGATACGTAAATTGACTCTCATGTTCTGGCACTGTTCAATAATCGACCAGGCAGTATTTGTAGATTTGGCCTAAATTTAGAAAACAGGATAGTCTGTCAGTTCTTTCAACTATTATTCATATTTTGTAGATATCACTTCAAAATTTATGATTATATATTAAAACCGGAAAATAAAAAGTAGTCCACAGTGAGAAGAAAAGTAAAAATGTGGCAGATTCAGGTATACATAGAAAGCAAACATATCAGAAAAACATATATTCGTTTTCTCTTTTTATGGAAAATCAGAGAACTGAAGAATGATTCAAAGTATGTATCTGACATTTACAACTCTGGTCCAAGAAGAGATAAAAGACATTCTTATGAAGCTATAATATGATGGCACAGTCCAAAAAGTATTAGGGCTAGAAAGTATCATAAGAAAGAGGTGAATCACTGTCCTCAATTTTGGAATGTGCTGACATGACTTCCTAAATCCCTATGTTAGAAGTAATTTTTTTCTGTGTTTTTTTCAAACTTAGATTAAATTATTTATAAGGAATTATCATTTTTTATGATTGCTGTAGACTCCTAGACTATCTATGGGTAAATTAGATGAATATGCTATATTAATATGAAATTCATTATTTTTGAAATGCCTGCAGAATCTGAAGAAATAGTAACAAGGTGTTTAAAATTCACAATTATACCGGTAAAATACAAATACAGAGAAAGAGAATAGTTCCATTCCAAACACTTTCCCAGCTAATTTAAGTAGAAATACAAAATAATTTAAAAATTGAGAAGGCTGTGAGACATAATAGAACAATATGAGGAAACCTCCCTGGCACCAACTTACTCATTCAAGGACTACAAAAGGTCTAGAAAACTCAAGGATACATCCTGCATGTGGTTTTCCTTGGCATTATTTACTGCAGAGAATGTTCCTGGCTGGCCAGTTTTTGTGCAGAGCACTAAACCTCACTATCACTCTAGTTGATACTTAGCATGCAGGATTATGGTAGAATTTTTACAATTATAAAAAGCACAAAAAGCACATGAAAGGGACATTTGTCCTGCAGCCTGCATATTGTTCTTCAGCCAGACAAAAAAGCAGCAATATTCAGTCCTGCTAAATAGACTACCACAAAATACAGCACTTTCTCCGTAGAACCATTGTAATGTCTATGTTACGCATACTTGTACTGTGTACAAAAACACCAGTCTAACCAATTTCAGCATGTCACTAAGGGGTTAAAAGTACAGAATATTTTTAACAAATCTTCATATACCTGAAGATTTTCTCTCAAACACTTCTCAGAATCCTCTGTGTTAGAATGCCAATAAGAAAGCTGCCACTGGCCTCAGTAGGATCAGGTTTTACCTCAGATGTTTGAAAGACAATTTGGATGTTATTTATTATTATAAAATCATAATTTGAAATTTCTAAAGCATTTTGATGTAAAATTTCACTACTCTTGTACTATTTTAACATAGTTATAATTAAAAGCACAGAGATCTTCAAGCTTCTAAGTCAAAGCAGAAGGCAGAGAACAGCAGAACTGAACTTTAGGGGTTTACAATTCACCTCTCTTCAATTAATGTCCCTTAATTTTTTTTCTAGGGCTGCCTTGAAATGTCAGCTGTTCCAAGTAAAAACATTTCCACACAAACTCTATGAGAAACTAAACGTGGTCTTTTCAGGCAACAGCACTGTAGATGCTTTTTCCTACATAGCTGGTTGCAGCTGTCCTTTCAAAACCTCACATTCTTGGGTGATTAGGTAACTACCTCCACCACGTCAGTTATTCTCTGTTCCAGTGTAAAGGTGACTTCCATGCAAAAGAAGTCATATATTCAGATTATTTTAAAAACAGAAGTGATTTCCTTATTTAATGAATGAAAAGAGACTTTTACTTGACTTACTTTAAAGAGGGTTTTTTCTAGTCAGCTTCATTTGCTGTTGTAGGCTAAAACGACTTCTTGTTACTCTTCAGGCAACTGAACTTTAAGATTTACTTCATGAGCATACTTTCCCTCTTAATAGTTGCTTGACAAAGCGGGCATTTTTATTTCCAACTTTTTCTTGTCTTAGAGACAGCATTTCAAAATGAATATAATGTACTCTATATAATTTAAATATTTATGACCTTTAATGATGTTTCTGAATTTTTTTATGCAAAAAAGTGCCATTTTCTCCAGAAAATTTGTATGGATCTATTGAAGTTCTGCAGATACAGTTAAGGTAATTAGCTCAATAGAGATTTGTGTTTTGTCTCCTACCTGAAGGTACTCTGCAGCTGTTTTATTTAACTTTTGGGTACCTAAGCCTTTCCTTGTGCTGAGTTTTGGTACGTAATTTACTTTTAAAATTCATCCTTCCATTTTAAAAAATAATTTTCATTTAAGAATGGTGGATAGACAATTACAAAGATTTCAACAGAAAGTATCTCATCAACAATAGTTTCAGTTTTCTACCAAACAGATGCAGATGTACAAATATGCATATTTATTGTTATCTTGAAGCTTCATACAACAAAAACTGAAACATTAATCAGCACAGCCTTCTACAAGGCTGCAGCATTTCTGCAAAGTTCTGTAAGAATTTCATTGTTCATTATATCACTGCACAGTCTGATGAGACCTCAAATGTCTTTCTAAAACTTCAGCTAAGAAAATAATTGTGCAAGAATCTCAGCTTTTATTTTTACTGCTTATTTGCGGCTTTTCTAGGGAAAACTTTAAAATGCCTGTTATGGCAGGCTACCACAGGTAACGGTGGGGATGCAGGGTAGGGGAGGGAGCCACCAAGGCTGGGGAGGAAGAGGACCAACCGCCCAGGAAGAAAAGGCAGCTGGAAGGGCAGTTCTCCTCTCCTTTCTCACACAGCCACACACAGAGATTTTGAGGCTGCATCCTCTCACATGACAGGGGTATGTTGGAGGAGGTGATCCTGCGTAGGCTGAGTGGTGACTCCCAGGCCGTTGGTGGCAGTAACCGGGGAAGCAAGTTCATCTTTCTGGGGCACTCAGCTCAACTCACCAGCTGGAACACATTACAGTCTTTGCCTGGGAATGACAAATCTCATCTGAACTAAGAAGCCTAAAGCATCAACCAAACAGAAAATACAAAGTTGGTTGGTTGGTAGTGTTTTTTTTTTTAATCTAGCAAGTTTTATAGACAAACATTGGATATAGTTTTTTTCATTTTTTCATTCCTCGAATTGAAATACTGTTGACTGAAATGCATGAGCTTATTTATCCTTGTGCCTGTAGTCTTATTACACAAAATGAAGGCAGTGCTATAAACTATAGATGTAATTAGAGAAGTCCCTCTTTCCTCAAGTCCTTTACTGTTCAAGTTTTCACTGCTCACAAAATGGAAAAAAAAAAAAAAAAA
>NW_015094508.1:9377998-9391979 GCF_001431845.1 Calidris pugnax | reverse complement strand
TTTCTTGACAGTTTTTTTAAATATTTTTGGTTCACTGAATAATTCATTTCAAGTTGAAACCAACTAAAAAAAAAGGAAAAAAAAAAAAAAAAACCAAACAAAAAAAGCTGGAAAGGGAATAGAGAAAACAAAGTAGCTACACATGCTGTACAAACTAAGCCTACAGCCATTTTGGCCTCTCAATGTATTTCAACTAGGAAGACCTATCAATGGCTTGCCGCAAACTTTCTCTTCCCAAATTCTCTAGTAAATGGGGCACCCAATCTCATGTAATTATTGCAACAAAAAAATTTTGCTCTGATGAACAGATTGGTAAAAATTTTACCATCGTTAAATAAATACATTAAACACAGTATTTAGTTAGAATTAGCAAGCGATTTTCCACAGTGTACATTTTCCTCTAAAAATGAGAATATCAGGGCATGGTGAATTGCAAAGTCTCCTGAAGGAGAACTCACAGACTAGGACTTCCGCCCTCTTTGAGGTCAGAAAAAATACTGCTATGTGAACCAATTACTTGCCTGTGATGCTAACCCCCTTCACAACTACTGCTGCCAAGCCTTCAATTCCAGCCACAGTGCCCTCATTTTTCAAATTCCCAGGCTCAGTTATTTATTCAGGACAGCTCATTTCAAGAACTAAATGACTGGTAAAGTCAGACTACATTTAGCCGCTAGCATTCCTTGGATGTCTGACCTGTAGAAGTGTACAAAAATATATTACAAAATGTACAATTCTGGAGTGGGATTACATAGCCTATCTGCTCTGAAAGGCTCTCTGTCAATGCCAATTCAGGGATCCTGTCAAAGCTGGAAAGAAATTCACCCTTTTTTTATGAGGTGGACAATAAAAAAGCAACAAGAGCTTGTAAAACAACCAAACATTGCAATAAAATTCTTGCTACAACCAGTAAGATGTCAACCCAAAGAACTATTTTCCAGTTTTATTCTCATTTTGTAGTTTGTAGGGCCATTTTCTTACTCATAATCTCTCACGACAGTTATGAGGCTACTCTTCAGGTACCTGTTGTATTTTTCTATAAAAATATTTTAATTTTTTCTGCATATGCTTTTCTTTTTCCTCTTTTTTTAAATTTTTTATAAACAATGTCACCCATTCATGTATTTTTTTTTTTCTTAATATATGCTTTTAAAGTAGATTTATTACAGTGAGGTTACATGCTTCTGATGTAACGTACATGAAACAATTAGGAAATCCCCCAGCAGCATTGCTTAAAGTGCCAACATTTTCAGAGTAACCATCAAATTACACATGTAATGTAATGTAATTAAAAAGCTCGTCTACACACACGCACACAAAGGAGCATGGAAGCACAATGGCAGGAGGGGGAACCACAGTAGACCAGCCAGGGAAAGGGAGCCCTCTCTGGGGAGCACCCCCTGGGCAGCCTCAGCCCTGCAGGCTGGGGGTGACACCCACCATGGTAAGTCAATGGGACAGGCTCCCCACAGCACCTCACAGACTGAGGGGCTGGGGCATGATGGGTCACGTTATGGGACGCTGGGGAAGAGCACTTTGGGACTGCATGGGACTTACCACGGGATGTGCATAGGAGGAAGAAAAAGTGGGGAATGGGACAGATCAAGGTGGTTGGGAGAGGAATAAGCACGGGAAAATAAGGGGGTAAGGGGTTACAAGGAGCTGTTTGGTTCCTTTGTCTGGCCATGCCCTGTGCCAGATCCTCACCATCTGTCCTGTCCCCTTACTAAACTGCTCTTCTAACACTCTTCCTAGGCAAGGGGCCTAGTGTTCCTGCAACCGGGGTCAGATTGCTCGTTCCTCCGTCCGTAGTGCCAGCAACTGGAGCAAGGCCATTTGTGGCTACCCATGAGCATGAAGCTGGACTAGCCCGTCAGAGTAGGCTGAGTGGCCAAGTAGCCATGTGCCAGGAGTGAGGCACTTGGAGAAGACAGCTACCAGAGGGACCAGGGGTCTGGGCTATGGAGGTTGGAGGTTGACCAAGAGGTCCATTTGCACGTGTCGGAGTGGGAGGCAGCAAAGCTAGCTATGGGCTGCGATGGGTCTCTTAAGCCTGGTCATGAAAGGCTCCAACGTGTGCATGTGCACACTCACACAAATGAGGAAACCAGGAAACCAGCTACTGGATATGTAGCTACTGGAGCATCTAAGTATGGCTCCTGGAGGGACTGACAACATATGTCTGTCCCACTAATGGACATTCACCCTGATCAGACAGAGGAGGGAACAGGATGTGGACAGTGATGCTGTTTGTGTTTGCCTCAATGCTGAGTGCTTCTGTCTGTGCTGATCTGTGTGGCTGTGACCACGCACATGTGTTTTTCAGTATTGTACATGTGTGTCTGCCTACAAGGAAGGCACATTCATGCTGCACGCAGAGTGGAATTGTGGCTGACTCACCTCTATCTGGCATGTATGAAAATACAAAATCCAAGATTATGTGCAAAACTGTATGCATCGTTACATTATATGTAAACACACATACACAAAAATGCTGCTTCCTCTCATGAAGTTTGAAGGAAAACTCAAAAGAGAAACTACTATGTGGTTTTGAGACCAAAAATCAATACAGGAGAAGAATAGAAATCATTGGTGTAATCAGCGTTCATGTTGTCGGCAATTTTAGTATCCATGACTAACTTACTAAATGTGAATTATTTACTCTTTTTTTCAGTTGGCACTATAGAAGAAAGAAGAAAAAAGAATCTGCTGAATCAGATCTTTGGCGGATGCTTTCATCTGAGCTGTAGAGGAGTTTTCAGTAATTAATAGCCAGCTGCACTTCCTGATATAATGCCAGATGGGTTCTGCGTCATTAAGCATTACTGAAAGAAGTTACTAGTTATCAGGTAATGGTCCAGGAAAATAAATCCTTGGAAGTGCAAAACAGTTTTCTTAAGAGAAAAAGCTGTATTTAAGGAGTAATTTGATGGTCATTATTTAATTCCATTTTTAAAAAAATAAGTGCATAAAATGCTACTTTCTTGTGCAAATTAGTCATATATGGGAGGGACAGAATCTATTACTAATCTACATTTATGTTTCAAAGGAAGTTCTTTTGAAAAAAGTACCACCACTCTTGATAGCTAACATTCCTTCATATCTCTTTTAAGATGTTATTTTTCAGCTATTTATATCCTTGCCTAAAATTATCCATCCAATCAGAAATTTTTCATGCTGGGTATATATCCCAAGGTAGTTTATTATTAACATAATAGTTTCATAGATTGAAATTCTGAGCTTCCATGCAAAAATGGGGTATCTAAACTCATTTACACCCTTCACAGATAACCTCTCTAGGTACCTCCCTCAGTTTTGGGGGTACCTGGCTCTGAATTTTGAAGATAGATTACTATGAACACAGAGTATTCCCAACTACAAAAGGAGCTAATTTGAACAGCATTTGGATTACATTTTGTACTATTAAAGTACTAGAAATGCTGGATAATTAGTCTCTGGATACTTCAAATTACTTACTCCATATTAGCAGACACTTCTTCATACCTCAAATCCCCATCTGTAGAATGTATCTAACAATATTTTGTCAGTGCTGTTACAGCACATCATTTAATCTTTGTAAAGCACCCAGATTCTACAGCGGGAATAGCTAACAGAAGAAATGAAGAAATAAGCCATTTTGAATCTGGTGTAGGTTTTAAATTATTTATTTTGAGAAAGAAGTGCAAGGCTCTCTGCTGAGCAAGAAATACTGGGCAACTGCCAAGGCAGTGAAGGAATAAGGTGTTCTATGGAAGCTATAGTATGCCATTTGGAACGAGTAACTTGCACACATAGGAATGCCAACTTTACAGTCAACAGACAGTGCAAGTCAACAGAATTGTAACATTTCCTAACTTTTGGATCCTCTGAACCTTCTTGTTTTTAATATGATTACATTTGTTTTCACATAAGCTCATAGAAAAAAAGTTATGCTTTTTGCTACAAAAGTGAATTTTACATGGTGCTAAATTTATTCAAACAGCTGCATGCGAAATTATGCCTTAGTACATTCTGCAATCTTTAATGGGAGGAAATAGGGATTCTATTAGAAAGCCTCTTTGCCACTACTCAGTTTGCATATGCATAACAACCTCATGAGAATGTAATTGGTTACTTCCACATCCCTTGTCGTTATACTTTTTGAACACCTGAGATTTAAAGAGCAAGAAGCTGGTCTAGTACAGCCATGAAACCATTTAAACACTTTCAAAGAGAGATGGAAATATTTTAACTCTGAATCAGATTAATAACATTATGTCTCACTATATGGAGGTACACAACACAAGGATGGAAAATTGCTTGCCCTGAAGTTGCCTTTGAAAGTGGGTGCAAAAAGGGTTTTGTCTTTATATCTCTATTCCCATCCATAGTGGGGTCTGAAGGAAATAACACCAACCATAAATGTTTTCCTTACATTGTAAATGACAAGAAAGAAAAAAATTAACAGGGAAAATAAAATTTCTACTGGAAGAATATTTAAAACGGTAATAGGAAAAAAACCCAAACCCTACTTATATTCATGTTTGCTATCAGGTACTGTCATTTTATTCACATTTGAACACAGGTAGATAAAAGACAAAGAATTGTATGATATGCAGAAATTGTTGTCTCTGACTTTCTCAATGATCTTATCCCAAACAGGATAAATCAAGGCTAGAGGCTGACAGACAACAACTATGAGCCTCAAATATGATTTCTTTTTACGTATGACATAATCACTTTCTTAAAAAACAAGACCATAAGCAGACTCTTCTTCAGTGAGAAACTGATATCTAAGAACAGTATCCAGGAGGTTGTTCTCCATACAACAGGCTGTTTATACTTGGGGGATTCCCTGCCAAGGATGTTGTAGATGAAAGTTTACGTAGCTTCTAGAGGAGACTGGACAAAAACTTAGGAAATATTTGACCTGAAAATAATCGGAGGCTGGGAGAGTACTTGTTGGAAGTATCACATTGCACTTTCTCCTGTGGACATCTGCTTACAGCCAGAATACAAGTCTGGAGGTACCCTCAGTTTCTGCTATTACTTTCACTCCTGTAGTATTCTTACAAAATATAGCTTGAGTATATACAATCAGCTTGAACTAAAACAATTTTAGCTCGAAAAGATGACAGCTAGCATGATCCAAAGAATTAGGAAGAAGTTAAGCTCCAGGCCCCAGCACTATTTTGCCCTCAGTGTGCACTTCTCTCTGTCTCTGAATTTTCACCCACCCCTGCTCCTACATTTAGATTAAACTCTTTGAGACAGGATTACTTCTTACCATGAACTTTCACAATGTTTATCATGAAAACAAAAATCTCCATCTTGATTAGAATCTTTATGCTCAACAGCAATAGCAAAGAAAAGGTAAGATGTTTCTTAAAAACAGACACTATAGGAGAAAGTGCTTTTGGTGCTTCCATTTATCCCTCTGTAAATTTTGTAAACAGAAAGGACTGTTATTAATTACGCTGTGAAAATAAACTTTGATATCCTCATAGGAAACACAATATTAAATCATTAATTTACTATTCAAATAAAATATCCTGGAAAATACAGAAATAAAAGGAATAAATAAAGAAACAAAAAGAAATTAAACTTGATATTTTTCATGTAAGAAGTATTTTGAATAATAAGTCCTTCATGTAAATATAAAAATGTATCTAAAAATGGACAGTTCCTGATTTCTCTCTGGAATAGTGTCCATCATACAAATGGGTCATTATTAATCAAAATGACAATAAGAACCTTAGAACTTCAGATCCAAATTCCAGATTTCAAAAGACAAGGAAAAACATTTTCCAGCTTCTGGGAAATGGATGTCACACGTTACACAATTATTATTTTTCTCCTTTCAAAAGCATCTTGCAATTCATATAAATAGACGAAGGTATACATTCTATCACTTTCAAGACTGGGGAAAAAAAAGAGTTAAATTCCTGTAGTTTAAATAGAAATTAAAATATACTTTTTGCATTAAGGCTAGAAGCTGTCTTGCATCTTCCTAGCTTCATTGCTGACAGACAGTCACAGAAAATCACTGCGTCCTCAGGGAGCTCTGGAGGATACTCAAACTTCTGATTTATCTATAATCTTCCCACATGAACTGTCACAGAAGACACTTTGGTGGCCTACAACATTTTGAGGTCCTTCATAAATCTAGATCTAATATGACCTGTGCAACAGAATCATAACCAAGGAGAACTGGTGTCAAATATACCAAGCAGCATGCCAAGGAGGAGGCAGAACTGAACAACGCTGTGTCTTTCTGTATTTGAAAATTCTCTACTTATTCATTAACCTTTAACACCTACTCCTTCCTGCAAGCCACCCTATAAGGCTCAGTGCTTCACATCTACTAATGTCGTATTACACATAGCGGTAGTATTCTCTGCTATAAAGAAATGCATAATTAAGATATTACGTTTAAATTACAGATATTTCATTATTTCCTCCAAAAATTCTATATGAAAGTAGTATATATTTTTTCAAAAATATACTTGTAAATATGTTGTTTCCATTTTTAAATTATATTGTCTGAAAATGTTGGCAGATCTTCTCTTTTTTAGCATTATTTTTTCCAATAATGAAATAAATATTCAGCTACATGTAGAGTAAACTGAAAAACAGACACAGCTATAGTGTTCTGCTGACTGTCAAACAAACAGGATGCTTAATGGAGCATGGAAAAGTGAAAAGTTCTCTTTCAAGAATTGTGTCACATTATTTTTTTAATCCTTCCAACAGTCACACTTCATGTAGATCTTATGTTCCAAATTAGTGGTACAACAAACAAGCAGTGAGAGAAAACCATGGTAGGTGGAACTATGCCCTTTAGCACATTGGGAATATATTGCTACCTTTGAGATTTACAGGCCATCTCATTCCCCCTCAAATTTTACATGAATATATTTTTATTGCTAATAGCCTTAGCTTGTATCGGTTGAAGAAAACCACGCTCATAGAATCATAGAACAGGTTGGTTTGGAAGGGATGCTCAAAGGTCATCCAGCCCAATCCTGCTGCAATGAGCAGGACATCTTCAACTAGATCAGGCTGGTCAGAGCCCCATCCATCCTGACCTTGAGTGTTTCCAGGGATGGGGCAACTACAAGCTCTCTGGGCAACATGTTCCAGTGTTTCACCACCCCCAGTGTAAGACATTTCTTCCTTACATCTAGTCTGAATCTACCCTCTTTTTGTGTAAAATCGATTCTCCTCATCCTATCACAACAGACCCTGCTTAAGAAGTCTGACCCCATCATTCTTGTAAACCCGAATTACTGGAAGACCACAATTACTGGAAGACCCGAGCCCTCTCTTCTCAAGGCTGAACAACACCAACTCTCCTAGCCTCTCCTCACAGAAGAGGTACTCCAGCCTCATGATGCAGGACGCTACATCACAGTGGAAAGAACAAGCTTGAAGAAAAAGGAGTCTCATCTCTTAACGGTAGTTATCAAAATTTGGTTGAGCAAAGATTCTGTTCCAATTACATACCTATACAAAATGATAGGTATGAAGCTGTCACAATAGCAATTTTTTTCTCTAGAAGTTTTTCTGCTTTTCTGAAAACAGCAAGAAAAACACATCTTACCAAAGCTGAGAACTACAATTTAAAAAAAATTTTTGAAATATTTATTTTCTTAAGGAATGGTATGTAAGAATAGTAGGTTGTACAGTAAATCACAATAATAATCAAACCAGTATTACTCCTCCTTTCCTAGTTTTAGCAATATCATAAATTACCTTTTCTGGTTAAGCTGGATGCAGAAGCCTTCCTGCTATCTATTTCTTTAGAAAGGGATGTATACCATTTCCTCAGGAAAAAAAAAAAAACAACAAACCAACAAAAAACCAAACCACAAAACCAAACTAACCCAAACCAGCCAGATTTTCCTGCCTACAGTCCCAGAACAATTCCAGCTTCCTATGAGTTCTGTAGAAGAGTGAGGTATTCCAACCCTGGTCTATCTACATGCAATTTTTCTTTTAACTGTTTCTTATTTCTAAGACAGTAATGGGCAGTGTATCAAAATTAAGCAAAGGCCTTGATCTCTAAAAAAAAAATGCTAGCTATATGCACAGTGAACCAATTATACTTCGCATTGAGTTTGATAACCTATAGACTTATATTTGGTTACTCCTCCTATCCATATTCTGATCAATTAGTCACATTTTATTACCTTATTTTGTTTATTACCTGAGACGTGTCCTACATGGAAAGATAACATTGGAGGATTCTGAGGACTCTTATCTACTGTCTCCTATCTTAAAAAATCTGCATTTAAAAAGAAGTCTGGGTTGAATGCAAAATTACAACTTTTTAAGTAATCTTCTTAGATGAGATTTATGGAAAATTCAAATATTTAGATTGGCATAAACCTCTCAGATTTGTAAGATAGATCTTCTCAAAGCATTTAAACCACAGAGTGACATTGGATATATAGCTTTGTCAAGAATAATTAGTGTGTGAAAACAGAGGCCAGTGTCTAATTTGTATACAATTTCTTAAATATTTAATTTTCATGACTCATGCACAGGGGAGGCTCAATAAAAAGCAGCTCTTATAACAGAAGTATTAAGATTTAATCTATAAAGTTAATAATTGGCTCTGAAAAGAATACAAGAAAACAATGTACCTTAAGAACCCTGCTGAAATGCTGACTCACGGGGGAACAATTAATCCAGTGGTTTCAGAATGGTATCAGAGACTTTATTACTGACATCAGCCTACACTTTTAATGGGTATTATTTGCAACATGTAATTTTAGGATATTTAATTTCTTGTAAAAACATACTTTCAAAATTATTCAGAATGTTATTAAACAGACAAGGGTTTAATCTACAGCAATAACCATTCTTTTACAGTGGACATTATCACCAGTAATAAGCACATTGTGGCTCTGATGGGTATGAGCCTCAGGTCTTCCATCCCACACAGTTGACCGAGTTGAATGCTGGGCTGTGGGGTTTTTTGGGGTTTTCTTTCCTCCATCACAGGAGCTAAAGACTTTAGAGAATCTCTGAGAACACAGCAGCTCAGCATCAATATGATACTCCTCCCATATAGGAGGGGGGTCACTTCCAGGCAGAAACGCTAACAGTATTCAGTGCATTCTTTAACACAATAAAATAAGCTGTTTAACATAGCATCTTTTGTTTCTTATTCCTGAACCACAAAACATTTATCCTCAGGAATATGTTATGACACTGAAAAGCCTGCAAACAATCAGCTTACCAATTTGGGGGGGGATAGCTAAAATAAAACAATTCTGGAATCTTACATTAAATATAAAGCTATCCAGACATAATTTTCAAACTTGCAGTCTGGAGTTGGGCACACACATATTAATAAATGGCTTGATTTTGACAGATATTTAGTAAGCTCAGCTGTCTTTGACTTATGGCCATATTTTCTAAAATTAGAAATTGATTATTTTACTGGTTCCAAAAATCAATTTCTTGTGCCAGCAAGTGATGACTTATTGAGGTTTATTTAAAAAACAAAACAAAACCAAAACCAAACAAAAACCTCTGCATTTTTCATTAAGCAAGGGTAAGATAACATTTTGTGTGGTAGGGCAAGGGGGAGAATCCGGATTATTTTAAATTCCCACTTTTTAATCAAGATTTTTCATTCAAACAGGTTGACTTCATTAGATCAGGTTTCAGATAAAGAAATTGCAGTGAAAGGAAAAACAGCGAAACCTGCCCCACACAGGTGAAGAAGAGGCTAATAATTTAAAAGCAACAAGTTTTCTTGAATGGATATTAAGGAACGAAAAATAAAGACTGTAGGAAAACATCAGAAAAACAAAGTCATTCTTCCTAATGTTCCCCAGTCTGTCTCAATACATTGCTTGCTCTCCAGCAGTGTCACTATTTGGAAAGGCATGACCATATGTATCCAAGGCTGAGGGTAAGGAATGACTGGCCTTTTCAGTAGCAACACATATTTATATCACCTTAAAGAGAAATAATTAAATGCCAAAGACCTAAATATTGACTTAAACCTTATAAGCAGTTGTTAGAGAAAAAGAAGGGGGAATGCAAAGTGAAACACTAACACTAGATAACATTTAATCATTTTATAATTACAAAACAAAACTAATTCAAAAAATCTCAGTGGGAAGTCTTGATTCTGCAGAATCATGACTTAAAAACATCAAATTACCAATTTGCTCACAATTTCCAAAGACACTTAAGTAGGCTATTTGAGAACTCTGACATAGGTTTTCATTGCTGCCATTGGAAATGAAAGAGCTATTTAAATTTTCAAACAATATTTTTGATACAAGAAAAAAGCACCCTCAAGTATGCAGTGTGTTTTGCTCCTGCAATTACAGCAATTTCTCATATACCTTTTGAGATAATTTCTCTCAATGGAAGTCTATCAGAGACAGCAACTATTTTTGTGGTGCTTCTGCAGAGTGATTTTTTGACACTAGCACAATTTTTCAATTACCCACATTTGCTACTTGTTAAAATCTAGCAGATTTTTAGGGAAATTCTGGAGCATCATCATCCCATCTAATTCCATTCATAACTTAATCATGCTTTCCCCTAAAACTACCTTGAGTTTTTGGGTTTCCACTGTATCCACTATTTTTCAACCCTTTCAAATTAGAATTCTATTTAATATTCATCAAGACAGATTCATGTCTACTAGAAACCAAAAGACCATTTGCGATAGACAATTTTAATTATCCTTATATTCCTTGTAGCAATGTACCATTTTATCTTGTTTGCAGATCCATAAAATTATTCTGTGGTTAATGTGATCAATGATGTTTAAATTACTTTGGCTGGATTTTTTTTGTTTGTTTCTGCCTGACTATGATGAGAGCACAGGCCCTTGTTTACCAAAAACTTAGTTCAGAAAATCTGTACGTGATTCTCTTTTTAATAAGATGTGAATGTCAAGGTCAAGAGCCTATATTATGACACAGTAGAAATGAAGTCTAATAACACTGAAACAGGTGTCTGATGTGTTGCAAAGTTAAAGGCATCATTGGGACTAGAGAAAGAGGAGAAGAGCAATCACATGGGTCCTTAAGAGTGATACCAGTAACGTTAGTGACAATAATAGCTGCTGACGTCTCAATGAAATTATCTACAGCAGAGCTGGATTATGAGGCACTGAAATAGTACTAAGAGAACTCAGAACTGACCTATTAATCACATACGGAGCTAAAAAGCCCTACTGGGTACTAAAAGCCTGCTTCTTCTCACCAATGAGGATGTAATTCAATAGAAACTTTCTGATATTTATAGTCACAGTCTAAAGCAGAAGAAGGATATGTGAGAGAAAAAATCATGAAATAAGTATCCCAAAACTTCTGTTAAAGAAATTATTACATTTTGATTGAGGAAAAAACCAAGAAAATAAGGTAAAAGGTTTGCTATCATATAATTTCTGGAAAACGATTTCACAAGAATTCACTACCCTTACAAGATTTAAGATAGAACACTATTAGTTCCAACAACAGTCACCATGTTTTCAATTTTGTATGTATTGGTATTGGTGTTCTACAATGTTTACAACAAGAACAATACAGAAAAAATGTAGCTGAGGTACCAATTTGTTCCTATGAAGAAAAGATATAAGTATTTCATAGGACATATGAATAAATATCACCATACAAGTATTGAAAATAACTGCAAAAAGTGAAATTAAACAGGAATGAGCAAAAAATCACAGAATTGTAGGGGTTGGAAGGGACCTTCAGAGATCACCTAGTCAAACCAACCTGCCAAAACAGGTTCACCTAGAGCAGGCTGAACAGGAACGTGTCCAGGTGGGTTTTGAGTGTCTCCAGAGAAGGAGACTCCACCACCTCTCTGGGCACTCTGTTCCAGTGCTCTGTCACTCTCACAGTAAAGAAGTTTTTCTGCATAATGAGACAGAACTTTCTGTTCTCCAGCTTGTGTCGATTGCCCCTTGTCTTGTCACCAGGCTCCACTGAGAAGAGCCTGACCCCATCCTCTTGACACCTGCCGTTTAGATATCTAAAAATGTTGATAAGATCCCCAAGTACCATGTACCAAACATCTCCAATGTACCAAACATTACTGAAGAAATAAAAAAGGTGAAAGCATTCCTAAATATGACATAAATTACATGCTTGGAGAATTATCTGGAAGTTGGTGAACAAACATCTTTTAAAACACCAATCTATCCTTTGTCTGTAGTGGGAAAAAGTAAAAACATTGTAAGGTATTGCCAAATACACAAGCTAAATCAAAATAGAAACTATTTATATAATTGAATGAGATAGAAAAACTAGTATGCTTGTCACCATACTTCAGATATTACACTACTACTGCTCCTGACAGAAAATGTACAAAGAAACTAGTGATATAAAATTTCACCCAAATATGTTGTGAATAATGTAAGAGAAAATTAGGCTGTCAGAGAAAAATATCCAAGTTGGTAGTATCTGTTTAGCATGTTAGCAAAAAAGCCTACTATATTTCTTTCTGTGACTTAGATCATTAGTAAACATGAGAAATCAGAAATTTCAGAAAAAGATTAATGTCTGAACAAACAGTACAATACATAAAATCTTCAGCAGAAATAATTATTAGATATGTGACACATAGATATTAAGCACATTGTATACTTTAACAGATTTTATACATATTTACTATATTTAATACCGAGACTACACTATAAAGATATGTCATAACAGATAAGGCTGAAAATACTTGAATCCCACAGCATAGTGAAATTGAAAGCTATCATCAAAGTTATAATCAATTGTAGAAAGCAGTTGTGCTTGACTGTGTGCTAGTCTTTTGATCCAAATGAGATGTAAGTCCTGTCTATTAAAAGATTGCAATATAATGTAACAAGGAAAAGGGGAAAGAATTTCCTGCTGAAGTAACTAACTATATTTTTGATTCAGCTATCTAATAAAAAAAAATAAAATAATTTCAGATTATTCATAATTTATGTTTAATCTGTTTTTTGCACTGAGATGAAAAACCTATTTAGATAAGAAGCTGCTACTAGGGGCATCATAATTTATTAAACAGCTCAGCCATGAGACAATAGGATCTATATTTAATTGCTTCTGCTGTTTGCAGATTGCCCTATTCACCTTGATAAAGAACAACTACTATGGGAGCATTCTATATAAAATATAGAATAGTACAGAAACAAAGACACATAAGACTACGACGTAGCCCTAACGTTTAGGGCATTCTACAGGCCTATGGAATGGGAAAAAAACTTAAATGTACGTCTCTGCATGTTTGATGGTATTTTTGGTAGATGAGGGTGCTCCCAAAACCATAAACTCTCATTTGAGCTTGGCAGATTGCTCCAACACAGAACTACTTCCTCCTGTGCACCACCTTCTTACATGTTGAAACTACGCATTGAATTTAAGCCAAAATTGCTACTGAATTGACTGAAACCACATTTTCAAATAATGCATTATTTACTAAAATGAGGTTAGATAACTTGGTACAAAAGTTTTCAACTGGTATCAATCCCATTTTCAAAGGTTTAAATGAGTTTTTGAATCGTCTCCCTTTATGATTAGATGAATAATCTATTTTGTTGGTGGTTATATCAATTCCTCTTTCCTTGTTTTACTAACTTTAAGAAAAGTATCTGATCACTGGCAATTTATTCTCAGTGAGGTAAGTAATGAACACATTATTTTAAAAGGAAAACATTAATGGTGAAAATAGAAAGATAACTCAATGGTTATCAAAGATAATTTAAAATATGCTTAACATTACATTTACACATTTTAGGAATTATTTATATTACACATACAATACAGGAACTATTTGAAATATACCAGCTGCATTGCTAAAGCAATTTTGCCAGATTTCTGTTACTCCCAAGGTCTAGTCCTCAGAAGTGAAACACAATAATACTTAGTTATTACAGGCAAATATAGCAGACCCCACAGAATATAATTTGGAGTTATCTTTCAGAAATACATCCAAAGATGATTTGAATTCCCAGAGTGACCCC
>NW_015094508.1:9360317-9377887 GCF_001431845.1 Calidris pugnax | reverse complement strand
CAAAAAAAAAAAAAAGTAGTTAAATAGTTAAATTAATTCATTCACCAGAGAGAAAAGTAGAAGGGATATTCTGGGTGACGCAGTCTAGTTGCCCTGCTGTCACAGGCTCCACATCATACAACCCTTTCCCAGCTATTTTTAACATGCAACAGCCAATTACTTTCATGCTTTTCTCCAATATGTTATTGGAAGGCTGTTCCAGAGCCTCCCTTGTCTGATAGAGTTTAGGAGTACTCTGATTTCCAGCCTGAAGGTCCGAGTGGCCAATTAAACCTCATTGATTTGTTCTATTTTGCCAACACAGCTCTAACATAGAAAATTCAATAGAACTGTAGCTAAATCTGTCTAGCAGATTTTGGTTTAGCTTGCCCTTAAAACCCTGGAATGACAATGGATCCACAAGTGTTACATTTCCCCTACCATCTGAAGCACATCTTTGTCAAAAGTAACTTTTCTAAAATCTGGGGTTTTTAAACAAGAATCCTCTTGGACTCTGCAGCCAACCATCTGCCGTCCCTGCAGCTATGTATCTAGAATATAAACATTCTCTGACATTTGCCATTTAATTTCACAGTGCATAAAGAATTCTGATGTTCAGTAGCTGAAAACCTCTGTGCAGTAACAAAATATATTGCTGAACACATTGTATTCCCTACATGATTTGTTTCAGTTATTTCCCGGTCCTGACTTCTAATGTAACAATACAATAAAAATCAGATAGTTTTCTCCTGAAAATGAAACTGCACTGATTCATAACTTTCACATAAAAATCCTTGGTTCTAACTTCCTAAAAGTCACAGCAGTCAGGAGAACTCTCTGGTGACTGGAAAAAGGGAAACATTTCTAAAAAGGATAGAAAGGAGGACCCTGGGAACTACCAACCTGTCAGCCTCACCTCCGTGCCTGGGAAGATCATGGAACAGATCCTCCTAGAAGCTATGCTATAAGGCACATGGAGGACAAGGAGGTGATTCGAGACAGCCAGCATGGCTTCACCAATGGCAAGTCCTTCCTGGCTAACTCACTGGCCTTCTATGGTGGAGTGACTACATCAACGGACAAGAGAGGAGCTGCAGATGTCATCTATCTGGACTTCTGCAAGACCTTTGACACAATTCCCCACAACATCCTTCTCTCCAAATTGGAGAGATAAGGATTTGATGGGTGGAATGTTCAGTATATGAGGAAGCAAATCCAGGAACAGCGTGGTGGGTAGGACCCGAGAAGTGATCATCCCCCTGTACTCAGCACTGGTGAGGCCCCACCTCGAGTACTGTGTCCAGCTTTGGGCCCCCTTACCACAAAAAAGACATTGAGGTGCTGGAGCAGGCCCAGAGAAGGGCAACAAAGCTGGTGAGGGGTCTGGAGAGTAAGTCTTATGACGAGAGGCTGAGGGAGTTGGGACTGTTTAGTCTAGAGAAAAGGAAGCCGAGGGGAGACCTTACTGCTCTCTACAACTACCTGAAGGGAGGTTATAGAGAGGCGGGGGTCGGGCTCTTCTCCCAAATCACAGGCGATAGGAAATGGCCTCAAGTTGCTCCAGGGGAGGTTTAGTTTGGATATTAGGAAACATTTCTTCACAGAAGGGGTTATCAAGCATTGGAACAGGCTGCCCAGGGAAGTGGCTGAGGCACCATCCCTGGAGATATTCAACAGACGGGTAGACATAGTGCTTACAGACATGGTTTAGTGATGGTTTTTATCAGAGTTAGGTTGATGGTTGGACTAGTTGATCTTAAAGGCCCCTTCTAACCTAGACAATTCTATGATACTATGATTGTAAGTAACTGGATGATTGCATCCAGAGGACAGTGGTCAAGGGCTCAATATCCAGGTGAAGATCAGTGACAACTGGTGTCCCTCAGGGGTCTCCACTTGGACCAGTACTGTTCAGTAACTTAATCAATGACATAGACAGCAGGGTCAAGTGCATCCTCAGCAAATTTGTGGATGATACCAAGCTGACTGGTGTGGTTGACACACCTGAGGGACAAGATGCCATTCAGAGAGACCTGGACAGGCTTAGAAATGGGCCCATGTGAACTTTAGTGCATCCTCAGCAAATTTGTGGATGATACCAAGCTGACTGGTGTGGTTGACACACCTGAGGGACAAGATGCCATTCAGAGAGACCTGGACAGGCTTAGAAGTGGGCCCATGTGAACTTTATGAGGTTCAACAATGCCAAGTGCAAGGTCCTGCACCTAGGTCGGGGCAACCCCCAGGATCAATATAAGCTGGGGAATGAAGGGATTGAGAACAGCTCTGTTGAGAAGGACCTGGGGGCACTGGTGGGCGAAAAGCTGGACATGAGCCGACAACATGCCCTCGCAGCCCAGAAAGCCACCCATATCCTGGGCTGCATCAAAATAATTGTGGCCAGCAGGCCAAGGGAGGTGATTCTGTCCCTCTGTTCCACTCTGGTGAGATCCCACCTGGAGTACTGCATCAAGCTCCAGAGACCTCAGTACAAGAAAGACACGGACCTGTTGGAGAGGGTCCAGAGGAGGGCCACAAAAATAATCAGAGGGCTGGAACACCCCTTCTATGAGGAAAGGCTGAGAGAGTTGAGATTGTCCAGCCTCGAGAAGAGAAGGCTCCAGGGAGACCTTGTTGTGGCCTTGCGGTACTTAAAAGGCACTTATAGGAACGATGGGGAAAGAATTTTTAGCAGGATCTGTTGAGACAGGACAAGGGCTAATGGTTTTAAACTGAAGGAGGATAGATTTAGACTAGATATAAGGAAAAAAATTTTTAGGCTGAGAGTGGTGAAACACTGGAACAGTTTGCCCAGAGAGGTCGTAGATGCCCCATCTCTGGAAACATTCCAGTTGATATTTGATGGAGCTCTGAGCTACTTATCTAGTTGAAGATGTCCTTGATCACTGCAGAGTGTTGTACTAGATGACCTTTGAGGGTCCTTTCCAGCCCAAGCCGTTATACAATTCTGTGATTCTATGTGCTTTTCATGTAGGATCCTACAAGAGACCCAGAACACTAGACATCTTACTTTTCTAGACAGGCAAGTATAGGCTTGCTCACTCTTTACTTATCTCCTAACAATGGTTGTGCAAAACTTACATGGACATGGACTTACATCAATGTACAGGACACCAAAGTCTCTTTTGGTATCAGAAATATGGTACCTCTTAAAGCATGTAGTGATCACCATTACTATGACAAATCTCATTCCAACTGCATTGATATCCTCAATTTATGGTCCTGAAAGCTAAAACTGATGCATCTTGAATACTCAGCACTTTTAGAGCACTTGAAGCACTGGTGAATAGCTAGGAAAGAAAAGTATGTTTCTCAGAAATTCAGATATGCTTCCAATTATCTCATTCTGTGCTTTCTATAACTGACAGTTATAATAAAGAGTACATTCTCTACACAGAAAATCTTATGATATTGTCCTCATGAGGTTTTAAAGGTTTTCTGGTCCTTTCCAAACCCTTGGTATTACCTACACTATTGATAACTGGAAAGAATAACACAACAGGACTAGCCTGTCACTTTGTAAGTGAATTTTTCTTCAGGAGTTCAGAGGCAGCTTAAGATCTGGATGAGGGGCTTTTGAAAATATTCAGAATATGATGTTAACACATTAAAATCTCTGGCTAACAGAGATAAGGTTCATAATTACTGCAAACTTCATTCTGTGTTTCTGTCCTGAACATGTCTGAATGGAGGACGCTTTGACTCTCCTGTTTCTACACCCACAGGTAAGTAACAGACTTCGCTCACTTCATTTTCACAGTACTACTGAATTGCAATTGTAAATTTCTGCATGAAGAACATGATGCTTAGCCACCTCCCTCTCCACCAGCACACACTCAGTTTGAGGGTACAGGCAGCAAGACGAACTGAGCTGGCAGCAAGCTCTGCCAGGGCTTGGCCTGGCCAGCCACAACCAGCAGCTGCAGTGCCAGGACACGGAAGTCCTTCCCCCAAGGAGAGCACAAACTGAAGGCATTTTCTAACCAACACTGTTTTTTCAAAGAACTTATGTTTTAAAACTTCTATCCTCTAGAATTTGGCTGAAATCAGACAACAGTTTCCAAAGCTATAAAAGAGGGAAACAGGTATGTATGATCATGTAGGCCTTTAAGCAACCAGAGGACAAAAAATGTCATATATAAACAGTTATATATTCATCTGAGATTCCCAAAGCACTTCTTTCTGCCCAGCATTCTGTGTCTGTTCACTTGATTAATAACTAGTAAAATACCTGTGAATATACAGAAAGCAAATGGTATTTCAGGAAAGCAGAGAACTTAAACTTACAGTTACAAGTAGCCTTAATTATTTCAAATTTTCCAGGTATCAAAACCTTTACTAAAATGACCTGCATACAGAAGATGGCAGAAATGAAACATTTCAGGAATGGATGCAAAGAGAAAAACTGAAAATCTTGCAGTTATTGGCCTGTATGTTTGATTTCCTTAGTGATTGTTTTTTAAATACAGATGTCACTACCTACCCGATCAGATCTTTACTAAATACATGTTCTAAATGTAGATCTTGATGCATTGCATGTATTCTGTTTCAGGGAATAGATTCATTTTGCCTCTCATAATTTATTTATTTTTTTTTAAATATTGTATAATAATGAAACAATGGCCTGAGCATCCGAACTTAGTGTAGGTCTGCATGAACTGATGGTTCAAAAATATACATTATGCAAAAAAACTCTTAAAACTTTTATTCATGTTCACTTTGCAGGGGATAACCAGTGTTCTAAATCATCTCTAAAATCCTTCTTCTACTTCATGGAACAAGCGAATGAGCCTCTAGCTGGTACAATCCCTACCTTATTATGACTTAATCTCTGATTCCTCTTTGGTTGCCATAAATAGCCATATATTAGCTCAGCTGCAGCTCAGCATGCATACCTTTTTGTGACTGTGGTATTCCCAGTAGCAGTTACTTCACCACAAGCCACATCTACTTGCAAAATGCAATCCTACAGAAAGAAATATGGTTAGGCTGTGAGTATTATACAGCATATAGAGATTCCACTCTTGCTAAAGATACTGTACGGCATATACCTTACCAACATATGCTGCAGTAATTTAAGCATCACAGCATTTAAAACTTTAAAATGCTTATTATATAGATGGCAAACACAGCCCCTTAACTGCCATTTTATACAGCTACAACTTCATAACAAATATAGATGGTCTAGTATCTCAAACTAATCCCATCATTAAAATCTGCCTAATTTTAGAAAGGATAATTTCAGTATTTGTGGGTTGGACATTCCAAATACTGTTGGATTAAAAAGTGGGAAAAAAAGCAGCAGTCTTTAAGCACTCTCCTTCTCTGGGCGGTTCCTAGGATTATTGTACTTCCACGGAGAAGTCAGTCTGGTACAGACATCCCAGGATGTAGAGACCACTGTCTATGGCAATTATTCAAAGGGCTTGGAAATTCTCAGGGGTAACTGCACAGTTACTGCTGTACTTATACCCTGAAAAGCGTTCCAAGGACACTTAAGACCAAGACCCCAAACAGCAACAGGGAAAGGAAAAGGTATTTGTTGATTGGAAACCTTCATAAAATCTCCATTTCAAGATCTCTGTGTTACAGTATGGTCACAAAAACTACTCTCTCACAACATTAGAGACAGCCAGCAAGAAATGTGGAAGGACTGAAAGCACATAAAAAAATAAATGGGTGTAGACCTGAGTAACTCTTGGTCTGTACATGACAATATGCTTTTCTGAATGGCACTACCTAAAAATGCAGGGAATTTATCTCCCACTTTTCTCCCAGGTGTAAATTTCTCCATACCTCAATACTCTAAGTACCAGATGGGGAAAAGGATTATTTTTATTTCACCATGTCTATTTGGTTTATGACCTGTTTGGAAAGTAGCTGTTCCATCGTCGTTTTTGTTGCCTATTACGACAGCTTCTTCATTTTATTTGGAGACTGGTAGAAAGTAAGACACTCAAAAGATGACATGATGGGATGCTGGATGAAAAAAATTGTCATATATTAGGACATATGCAGGAGTCAAATATAGTGTGAGAAAATGAAATAGTGTGACTAATTTCAAATGTCTGTAAAGGTTCAGACCCTTTGAAATACAAATTAAATTATTGAGAGAAGGCAAAACACAAGATATTAATAGTGGTTATGGGCCACGTTTGTTTGGGCAGTCATGTCATGAGATCTGTGGCATGAAATGATACTCTATAATGGGGAGGAAATGTTGAAGTGGGCAGATTTCAAGGAGGTGGCTGGGAACTTTCGGATCCTCCATGAGTTAAAAAACATTGGACAAAAATACCGCAATCTGAGTTTAAGAATTAGATAAAGTATCTGAAGTGGAATTCTAAATCATTATTTAGATGCCTAAACATAAAAGAAACCCTGATGAGTGGACAGAATCAAATGCCAAGCTAAATACATATTACTATATACTAAGTGCTCACACCAGTAATTTTTTACTAAATTATTCTTCTGACAGAAGATGGCATGCTATGTACATTGTTATTTCACAACATAATAAATCCAACCTATTAAAATTGTATTGTAACATTTTACTTTAGTTGAGCATTGATTTCCATACATTTCTAAATGTATCTAGATAATGAATGTGACAGGATACTTGTTTCTCTCTCTGAAGTTCTGAGAGGAGATATGGATGACATGCCTAATTCCTTTTTCAATTATTACTCTTACTCAATTAAAGACAAATTATCCAAAAAAACCCAATATTAGAAGATGACGTTATTAAATCCACAGATCATGAAAACAAAAATCTCTTCACTTCCCTGGTGGCATGACTTGCCTACTGAGAATATAGTTGGATACAAATGCAAACAAATCCAACTTTTGAAACTTTTCTTCCCTAATATCCAGGCCCACATATCACTGGGGTATATAAGCCTCTGTTCTTGATGCTTCTACTGTAACCAGAAAGGCTATTTCAGCTTCAAGGTCTGTCCAGTTCTGAATCTGCAAGGTATATTATAAATGAACTGTATTTTTTTCCAGTTTAAAGAAAGTTAAACTGTGAAAACAGTAAATTGCTTGTGAATAATGGAGGGTATATTGACATTACCAGAAAAGAAATCCCTCTTAAAAATCCGATGATTAAGAACTCATTCCTTAAAATCTGTTCTAATAAATTTGTAAAGGAAAACAAATCCAGTAATAACATGGAATAAGAAACATGAAAGGAATGCAATAAAGGAATGCAATATAAAATGCTATGACACAAAATGGAGTACCTTTTTCCTTAAAATGTTCTAAAGATCATGTGATTGTTCAACTAGGCATAGAACTGACCTCAGAATTTCACTAAATAACTGTTATGTCAAGCCTAACAACTTTTGAAGGACACACAAGGTTAAAGTTACATCAATATGATATACATACATAACTGATTTAATCCTCAGCTACTGACAGTGTTAAAAATGTGTCTGTATTTCAGATCAAATATCAAAGTTTGTGGCTGAAATTAAGAATTTGATAAAAGCTAGACAAAAATCCTGAAATCGGGAGCTACACTTCATTGCAGATGTAAAAAGTTAAAGTAATCTCATCTCAGTAAGAATTATTTGTTTTCCTGAAGGGGACAAGCTGTCATCTGTCATATCAAAGTAACGCAATTAAAATGAGACAATACAAAATAATAAAATCTAAACCAATTGGTTAACACAACTGAAAATATAAAGCCATGCTACTTTAGAAAAAAATTTAAACCTTCTACATCTTTTTGTAAAATTACTGTATAAAGTAACTCTGAAAAATTAAAAGTTGTGATATAAGAAAACTAGAGATCCTCCTTCTGAGAAATTAGCTAAACTAAGTGAAGTGAAAAGAAACAGTTCCCTTCAGATAATGGAATTTGCAACTCAGGTATACTCAGTTTCACTATAGCTTTCCAGTGGTTGAATATCTTTAATATTCAGGCAATTGTTTTAATCAGTTCTCAAAAGAAGAAGGGTTACTGCTTAAATAAGACAAAATACTAATCTTCATACAATTTTGCCAAATTCATCTTTAAAAATAGTAATAAATTCTCAAGGTAATCTAGGAATATCAACTTAACCAGTTTTAAAAGTAGAGAAAAAAACTCCTTTCTGTTAATATTTTTACGTGCTTATAATATAAATGGATCAGACACTTTAAAACAGTTCCGAGTTTCCTAAGGAAAATTATTAATTCCTTTTTCAGATGCTTGGATCTACCCACTCCTTCAAAACTTTTTCTTTTGTGCACGCCATTTTATTAATTCTATGGAGTAAGTCACACAGGAAAATTACTCTGTTTATAAAAGCTATTAACCAGTAGCTTTTATTGGAATCACTCTTGTATTTTTAATGGTCAAAATAAAAATTATCTTAAATCATTCTGCTACTATCAAAGAGTTAATCCAGTCACAAAAAAAATATCAATCAACCTGTCATCAGTTAAGGTTTCATCAGACAATACTGAATTAATAGTAGGATATAAATTACCATTTAGCACAGAATACAAGTGGAACCTAACTACTTCTATTTTAATTAGATGAAGCTATAGTAAGTTGTAAACTGTATTTTTTTACCAACCTTCTTCAGTTTTGTAATTGTCAGCTTTCACCATTTTTAAGGTTTCTTCTCTCCCCTTCCTCTACTATTCTCTTCTTCCTGCCCACAAATACTATGTTGAAAATATTAAACAAAATAGTAAATCTTCATGTATAGAGCTGCACCATTCTGTGGTTGTCTCCAAATGCCAAATAGGTGGATTTCAAGTAAACCTGCTTGATTTACTAGAATGTTTAACACTATTATTTCTTTTCCCAGTAGGAGCCAAATTCTCATCTTCAAGTAAACCCATCTGTGAATGAAAGACCAATAGCCATATATTAGCTCAGCTGCAGCTCAGCATGCATACCTTTTTGTGACTGTGGTATTCCCAGTAGCAGTTACTTCACCACAAGCCACATCTACTTGCAAAATGCAATCCTACAGAAAGAAATATGGTTAGGCTGTGAGTATTATACAGCATATAGAGATTCCACTCTTGCTAAAGATACTGTACGGCATATACCTTACCAACATATGCTGCAGTAATTTAAGCATCACAGCATTTAAAACTTTAAAATGCTTATTATATAGATGGCAAACACAGCCCCTTAACTGCCATTTTATACAGCTACAACTTCATAACAAATATAGATGGTCTACTATCTCAAACTAATCCCATCATTAAAATCTGCCTAATTTTAGAAAGGATAATTTCAGTATTTGTGGGTTGGACATTCCAAATACTGTTGGATTAAAAAGTGGGAAAAAAAGCAGCAGTCTTTAAGCACTCTCCTTCTCTGGGCGGTTCCTAGGATTATTGTACTTCCACGGAGAAGTCAGTCTGGTACAGACATCCCAGGATGTAGAGACCACTGTCTATGGCAATTATTCAAAGGGCTTGGAAATTCTCAGGGGTAACTGCACAGTTACTGCTGTACTTATACCCTGAAAAGCGTTCCAAGGACACTTAAGACCAAGACCCCAAACAGCAACAGGGAAAGGAAAAGGTATTTGTTGATTGGAAACCTTCATAAAATCTCCATTTCAAGATCTCTGTGTTACAGTATGGTCACAAAAACTACTCTCTCACAACATTAGAGACAGCCAGCAAGAAATGTGGAAGGACTGAAAGCACATAAAAAAATAAATGGGTGTAGACCTGAGTAACTCTTGGTCTGTACATGACAATATGCTTTTCTGAATGGCACTACCTAAAAATGCAGGGAATTTATCTCCCACTTTTCTCCCAGGTGTAAATTTCTCCATACCTCAATACTCTAAGTACCAGATGGGGAAAAGGATTATTTTTATTTCACCATGTCTATTTGGTTTATGACCTGTTTGGAAAGTAGCTGTTCCATCGTCGTTTTTGTTGCCTATTACGACAGCTTCTTCATTTTATTTGGAGACTGGTAGAAAGTAAGACACTCAAAAGATGACATGATGGGATGCTGGATGAAAAAAATTGTCATATATTAGGACATATGCAGGAGTCAAATATAGTGTGAGAAAATGAAATAGTGTGACTAATTTCAAATGTCTGTAAAGGTTCAGACCCTTTGAAATACAAATTAAATTATTGAGAGAAGGCAAAACACAAGATATTAATAGTGGTTATGGGCCACGTTTGTTTGGGCAGTCATGTCATGAGATCTGTGGCATGAAATGATACTCTATAATGGGGAGGAAATGTTGAAGTGGGCAGATTTCAAGGAGGTGGCTGGGAACTTTCGGATCCTCCATGAGTTAAAAAACATTGGACAAAAATACCGCAATCTGAGTTTAAGAATTAGATAAAGTATCTGAAGTGGAATTCTAAATCATTATTTAGATGCCTAAACATAAAAGAAACCCTGATGAGTGGACAGAATCAAATGCCAAGCTAAATACATATTACTATATACTAAGTGCTCACACCAGTAATTTTTTACTAAATTATTCTTCTGACAGAAGATGGCATGCTATGTACATTGTTATTTCACAACATAATAAATCCAACCTATTAAAATTGTATTGTAACATTTTACTTTAGTTGAGCATTGATTTCCATACATTTCTAAATGTATCTAGATAATGAATGTGACAGGATACTTGTTTCTCTCTCTGAAGTTCTGAGAGGAGATATGGATGACATGCCTAATTCCTTTTTCAATTATTACTCTTACTCAATTAAAGACAAATTATCCAAAAAAACCCAATATTAGAAGATGACGTTATTAAATCCACAGATCATGAAAACAAAAATCTCTTCACTTCCCTGGTGGCATGACTTGCCTACTGAGAATATAGTTGGATACAAATGCAAACAAATCCAACTTTTGAAACTTTTCTTCCCTAATATCCAGGCCCACATATCACTGGGGTATATAAGCCTCTGTTCTTGATGCTTCTACTGTAACCAGAAAGGCTATTTCAGCTTCAAGGTCTGTCCAGTTCTGAATCTGCAAGGTATATTATAAATGAACTGTATTTTTTTCCAGTTTAAAGAAAGTTAAACTGTGAAAACAGTAAATTGCTTGTGAATAATGGAGGGTATATTGACATTACCAGAAAAGAAATCCCTCTTAAAAATCCGATGATTAAGAACTCATTCCTTAAAATCTGTTCTAATAAATTTGTAAAGGAAAACAAATCCAGTAATAACATGGAATAAGAAACATGAAAGGAATGCAATAAAGGAATGCAATATAAAATGCTATGACACAAAATGGAGTACCTTTTTCCTTAAAATGTTCTAAAGATCATGTGATTGTTCAACTAGGCATAGAACTGACCTCAGAATTTCACTAAATAACTGTTATGTCAAGCCTAACAACTTTTGAAGGACACACAAGGTTAAAGTTACATCAATATGATATACATACATAACTGATTTAATCCTCAGCTACTGACAGTGTTAAAAATGTGTCTGTATTTCAGATCAAATATCAAAGTTTGTGGCTGAAATTAAGAATTTGATAAAAGCTAGACAAAAATCCTGAAATCGGGAGCTACACTTCATTGCAGATGTAAAAAGTTAAAGTAATCTCATCTCAGTAAGAATTATTTGTTTTCCTGAAGGGGACAAGCTGTCATCTGTCATATCAAAGTAACGCAATTAAAATGAGACAATACAAAATAATAAAATCTAAACCAATTGGTTAACACAACTGAAAATATAAAGCCATGCTACTTTAGAAAAAAATTTAAACCTTCTACATCTTTTTGTAAAATTACTGTATAAAGTAACTCTGAAAAATTAAAAGTTGTGATATAAGAAAACTAGAGATCCTCCTTCTGAGAAATTAGCTAAACTAAGTGAAGTGAAAAGAAACAGTTCCCTTCAGATAATGGAATTTGCAACTCAGGTATACTCAGTTTCACTATAGCTTTCCAGTGGTTGAATATCTTTAATATTCAGGCAATTGTTTTAATCAGTTCTCAAAAGAAGAAGGGTTACTGCTTAAATAAGACAAAATACTAATCTTCATACAATTTTGCCAAATTCATCTTTAAAAATAGTAATAAATTCTCAAGGTAATCTAGGAATATCAACTTAACCAGTTTTAAAAGTAGAGAAAAAAACTCCTTTCTGTTAATATTTTTACGTGCTTATAATATAAATGGATCAGACACTTTAAAACAGTTCCGAGTTTCCTAAGGAAAATTATTAATTCCTTTTTCAGATGCTTGGATCTACCCACTCCTTCAAAACTTTTTCTTTTGTGCACGCCATTTTATTAATTCTATGGAGTAAGTCACACAGGAAAATTACTCTGTTTATAAAAGCTATTAACCAGTAGCTTTTATTGGAATCACTCTTGTATTTTTAATGGTCAAAATAAAAATTATCTTAAATCATTCTGCTACTATCAAAGAGTTAATCCAGTCACAAAAAAAATATCAATCAACCTGTCATCAGTTAAGGTTTCATCAGACAATACTGAATTAATAGTAGGATATAAATTACCATTTAGCACAGAATACAAGTGGAACCTAACTACTTCTATTTTAATTAGATGAAGCTATAGTAAGTTGTAAACTGTATTTTTTTACCAACCTTCTTCAGTTTTGTAATTGTCAGCTTTCACCATTTTTAAGGTTTCTTCTCTCCCCTTCCTCTACTATTCTCTTCTTCCTGCCCACAAATACTATGTTGAAAATATTAAACAAAATAGTAAATCTTCATGTATAGAGCTGCACCATTCTGTGGTTGTCTCCAAATGCCAAATAGGTGGATTTCAAGTAAACCTGCTTGATTTACTAGAATGTTTAACACTATTATTTCTTTTCCCAGTAGGAGCCAAATTCTCATCTTCAAGTAAACCCATCTGTGAATGAAAGACCATACCCACTTAACTCAGGCCAGAACGTTTCGATACAATCCACAGATCTACTTGCAAAATACTTCATAAATGAAACAGCATAATTAAAAAGTAGCATTTAATCAACATATTTAATCTAATAATATTTTTATTCCTTCATTATTAAGCTATTGTTTAAGAGGTAGAGGTGTAGGGTAATTTTTACTGGGTCAAAGTGCAGGTACAGATTAACTCTCCCCAAAGAAGAGAAGACAGCTTTCTGTAAGCAGGTAAGAACAAAGGGACTTTACTGGAACTGCATGAACACTCAACAGGCGTTTTACAAGTAAAACAAGCTTCAATTTATTTCTACTATTGTGACTTGAGTTTCCAGGAAGATATAAATCAGGATTATACCCAGAGGCAGTAAGACTTTTTGCAAGTTTGTAAGATCCTTCCAGAATGTTGTGGTTTGGGCCGGCTTGGCCAATGACAAGATGACAGATGCTCTCCCCCACCTCTTGCTCCAAGGAGAGGAAGAAGAGTTATGAGGTTAGGAAAGAAAACTAAACTACTTAAATGAAATAATAAAATAAAAATAAAATATAAATATTTGCAAAACTGTATCAAGTTCCCAGGAAGATGTCACTGGCAGGCACTGGAAAAGTTCCAGACTGGTGTTAGTGACGAATGGGAACAGGATTCCAGAACTCACTGACAGAGACTGAAGGTAGACGAACTGACAGAGTCCTCCTCATTGAAGAAGAATCCTTGAAGAGGAGCCAAAGAAGAGGAGCCAACCTTGACCTCTTTGGTCCCTCAGCTTTTATACTAAGCATGGCAGATGGGACAGAATACACTATATTGGTCAGTCTGGGTCACCTGCCCTGTCCACTCCTCCCCAGAGGTGCAAACCCTCCAAGTCAGCTGACCCTGGCTGTCACAGCAACAAGTATAAGCAAGAGCCTCTCTCACTGAAAAGAAAGTTGGTTCTGTTCCACCCCAAACCAGGACAAAGAAATAACTTCACTCTAACTTAGCTTGAAAATGACTGGTTAAAATACGTAGTCTACTTCTAATGAGACATACTGTTCCAAAGTGTTTTCAGTCCAAATTAACAAAACATGTAGTGCATCCAAAGGACTGAGGTATGAAATATCAACTTCATTTACAGATCATACACTGAGGACAGAAGAGCAAAAGGCAGGCCTCAGCAATAGTCCAAATTTCAAAGACAAAAAAGTTTAGTCTGGATCAGTCATGGTAATATAAAGATTAGTATATTAGTGATCTGAAAACGCAGGTTAAATGATCTCATTGTTCTGTATCAATAGATTAAAGTCCCAATAGGACACTCATCTGTCTAGGACACCCAAAGTGTGTTTTTTGCATGTAAAAGTGCCAGAAGTATTTTGTGGAAGACTACAGAACACTTCAGTGGTGAGGGATGTAAATTACACATGCAAAAATATATAGCACAAATATTTTCATCCCTACAGATGCAGCATGCGGAATGCTGGTTGGGTGCCATCGGCAGATGTTAGGAATGTAAAGGAAAAGGTAACAGATACCTTAAAATTAAACTCTCTGTACCATTCAGTACTGTTGAAGTTTATTGCTTAAGTTACCTGGAGGAAAGAAACACCTGTCACTGAGCATAAAAAAACAGGGAATAAAGTGACCTCTCATACTTAGCAGTACTGTGAACATCTACTGGACACAGACGATTAAACAAAACTCTTTGGTCTTAAGAAGACTTCTTCTTAGTTTAAGAAATCATGATTCTTTTTTCCCCAAGTCAGGTTCAAATCCAGACTTCCAAAGGAAGAAAGCAGATACTCCTCGACACTTCTTACGTCATTGTCTAAAGTACAAAATATTTAAAAACTAGTTAAATACTGTCCTGAAAAGCAGTTCAGGAAAAAGCTTTTTTCCTCCCCCCCAGTATAAAATACACTAAATTTTCTAGAATGAGCAAATAAGTATCTCCATCCAGGATTTCATCCTGGTTTGGGTTACAAGAGAAGAGTTACGCCATGAGAAGAGCGTAGCACTGGTCAGACTCAGTTTCCCATGACAACTTAGTGAGCTGGGGTGACTAACCATGTCCTAAGAACATAACAAAAAGTTTATTTTGTGCATTAGCATTGAGATCTTAACTTTCCATGAGTTTTCTTCACAGAAAAAAATACTTCACATATTGTTCTGTTCTCACAAAATGGAAGAACCTGCTTAACAATGGATAGCCAAACCAGTTTTGGCTGACTGAAAACCACGTGGAGTTCTACAAAATGTACAAATAAACAATTTAGGATCATTATTTTTTGAATACTGGCAAAGACAGAATATAGAAACTTATTAACAATTGCATGCACTCAGGGATTTACTAAGGTGCTTTTAAAAATGCTAGCTAGTCATCAAATTAATCTGCAGCAAAAGATAACATGTATAATTATGCATCCACAACATTTTGCGTTATATGAAGTATATAAAACAATAATGATCAAATCAAGTAAATAAAGTGGAATTTAAAAAGAACCAAGAAAGAACATTTTTTTCTTTACCCACTGCCTTGGTAACCAAATTAAATTTCATTCAGTCTTAACAGACCAAAAGTTGGCAGAAAAGAATGGGCAGTCATAGGTTACATTTGTGATTCTGAAAAGTTAGGGTATTCACCTATAGATTAGTTTCAAATCTTTACCAGTTTAAAAACAGATATTCTTGAACACAGGTTTTTCACTTCTATTTTTCCTATGGTAAACCCAAAAAGCATGTGCAATATTTGTTTATGTAATTAGGCAAGCCAAAATCAAATAGCATGTTTATCTTTATTTGGTTTGGCATCAAAAAGGCAGATAAAATGTAATGGAAAGGAAAGCTAGGTTATATAATTCAGCAGCAAATGTTTCTAAAATTGTTTTCAGTGTGAATGGCAGTTAGCTGCATATTGTTAATACATAATTTATGTTGTATAGCTTGCAATGTGTTAAGTAGCTACAAAATCCTACTCCTCCTTCTACTATAATCATAAATGTTTCTCACTATTGCTAGGACTAGCTTTATCCTCACCTGGGACATCACTTGCCCTACCCACTGTACCCCTTTAGTCTCATGTATTTGCTTCTCTACAATCCAAAGTGTTTGAAACTGCCTCAGACAAAATACCTCTTTTTTGTCTACTCCCGTCTCAGTTATATATGCCCTTTAGAGTCTGTTCAGATTGTAGCTACCCTTACCTGTCTCATATAGTTGTGCTCCCATTCGTACTGCCTAGGAACATACCCATTTTATAGCTAGCAGTTTTTTGCCAGGAGTCAGTTCTCCGGGCCATCAGTTTTTGGCTATTCTTTCCCTAAACCCACATAAAGGACCAAACACGGAAACCACATCCACCACCTTGACTGGTTACACAACATCAAAATCCTGGACATTTGAAGGAACAAATTATATTTCAGAAGGCTTCATTTTTTATCTCCCCCACCCCCTGACTCCTCCTCACCATACTGCATGTGAGATGAGCAGGAACCAGCACGTGAAGGCATAGTGCATGTCTCTAGGATACAGAAAACACCTTTAAAAAGCAACATCTCTAAGGTAGAGAAAATTATTAGTCCTACTTCTGAAATACTTGGTTCTGTATGCATATAGAGGTTACAAATACTATGAGGTATATGATGCCCAGTCACAAAACATCTTTGATGTGTTGCATCAGCATTGGGGAAACATTATTAAAGATGATCAACTAATGCTTCTATTCAACAAACACAAAACTAATTGAGTCCCATGAAAGATATCCTTTCCTTTATCTTCATTGTGATCCTTTAACAGACACCTGAAAGTAGCACAAGGGCAGACTATATACATACAGAAGACTTCCTTCTGCCAATTCATATTCACAACAGAAAAGGCTGGCATACCCTATAGGCAATGCATGGATTTGTGAAGGTTCCGAATTAAAAGAAAAGGTATGACTGACAGCTTAAAACCCTGGCAGTCATAAATGCTCCTTACAGACCTACTGTAGCATGAATAAGCAATTTCCCAATTTTCTGAGAGTTGAGATGAACGACAGTGTGGTGAAAACACTTCCTTTCTAAATTAAGGTCTATGATTTGGTAAGCACAAACATAGGCACGGTATAGTTTACATTCAGTTAAAATAGTAAACATAGAACATATCATTATCTTCCTCTATCTTCCCAGCAGACACTTCTGCCAGTCTTCCCCGGGTTGTGTGGCAAACAGCAAGGGGCTGGCAGGGAGCGCACAGAGAAAGCAGGTAACTACCTTTCAGAGAAGATACCTAAAAAACAGTTGGTTTGTTCCAAACCCCTTTCAGCAGACTGCAGGGTTCATGTCTGAAAACCACTTAGTCAGAAGATGAACCCTGGGGGCAAAAACATGCTTAAAATACTTTCTCTAAGTTATTAAAAGCAGAAGTAGGCCAAATTCAGATGAGACAATGGAGACGTTCTTCCTGTTCGGTGTGCGCTGCAGCACCCTCTCCAACACAACTTTGCTAAATGAACTGCCAAAACCAAAAGGATGAAACACATTCAAGACCCCAATCATTCTTTTTTTTTATTTATTTTTTTTTTAGGCGTTCTGAAGTTGTCTCTACAGGCATTTTCTGCAGAAAATTCGAGCGCTCGGAAGGAAAGGCGGAATAAAATGTACTTTTAAAACCGCAACAAAGGAATTCAGAGAAGACCCTGCCCGCTAACTGCCCGTTATAAGGCCGGCGCGGAGCGCACAGG
>NW_015094508.1:9329897-9360307 GCF_001431845.1 Calidris pugnax | reverse complement strand
GGCCCTGGCGGCTCCGCTCACGCATTTCCCGGGGAAAAGCCTTTTCCTGCGGCTTCCCCTGCGGGGGCCGGCGGGCGCTGAGGGCAAACCCGCCAAACCGGCGCAAATCCCGCCACTTCAATGCCATTTATTCTGCCCCCT
The DNA here is from genome assembly GCF_001431845.1 of Calidris pugnax. Taxonomy (NCBI): domain Eukaryota; kingdom Metazoa; phylum Chordata; class Aves; order Charadriiformes; family Scolopacidae; genus Calidris; species Calidris pugnax. The sequence continues at coordinate 9,360,166 of NW_015094508.1, read as the reverse complement.
TTTTTTTTTTTAAAAATGAGCTCCATAATATGTTTGCTTCGAAAGACTCAATATTTACCCGAAGAGCAAAAGTTTTTTCTGGGGAAGTATTTTTTTTAATTTTTTTTTTTTGCCCTAGCTAACAGTATTCATTAAGCACTAATCAAGACATTAATTCCAGCACTGGGAGCGAGATGTGACGCAACAACCACTTGGTAGAATTTATAGGCAAGTTAGCTGCACTGTACTGCACAGAAAGTTACCGGGAAAGATTTTTTTTTCAGTGAGCAAGAGCTATAGATGCCTGTGATTCAGAGGAAACAGATGTTTTAATGGTGATAAAGGGATTTTAATGCTGTGTGATTGTCTTCCAAACAGCGACATCAGAGAACCTACCTACAAATGCATTTATTACAGATTAGTGAATTATATGAATGAGCATTTTTTCCTGATTTCAGGTCAGTTGAATGTACGTAAATAAGTGAGTTCCAGGACAAACACCACAATATCATAGGGGTGAAAACACGTCTTCATCATTTCCTTCAAGTCAGGCTAAGAAAGAAATGGGAAGAACTGTTCCTTTGATACAGGAAGAAAATACGTCTCTCTGCTCAAAAGGCTTTTGTCATGTAAGAAAACATGACCACAGCAACACAATTTTTATGACTTGCCTGTTTTATAAAGGCAAAGGAGGGCCAAACTTGCATTAGTGCATCACTGCTATCTCTGCAAGATTTTCATTTTGCTTATAGCCCAGTTAGTCCTCATTTGACATTAATGGAAAGAAAAACATAGCATCTGGTAGTTGCCACAGTATTTTGCAAACAAGCATTTTGAGTTTAACAGTCTGTAATGTGTATTGATTACTCACCATATCCATGAATGCCTCCTAAAGGGGAAATTATTCACATGCATCATGTTCACAGATCTTCCAGCATTAGGGTTTTCCTTGTCAGACAGATTTATCTGTGACGGTATTCATAGATGCATTCCAGAACAACTGCATTAGCAGTTAACTGCTGGGATTATTGCAAGAATTACTGTAATCCACAAAAATAAAAATTCCCAGGATCCAAAGAAAGACTTCTCACAGGGTTTTCTAGGTACACGTCCATCCATTTATGCATCACTTGCTACTTAAAAAACATTTCACTAATCAGTGTACAGAAACTGTTATGACAATGCCAACAGTTTGCCTTGATAAAAATCCAAGTGCTTTGACTGTGAATTAAAGCATCTTCATATGCAGCATTTTGGACAGTTGGAAAAGGTTAGTCAAAAGATAGTTTCTTGTCATCCGTGCCAAATCAGTGGTTAGGGGGAGACGGGTAACTTCAGATTGCTTTGCCATGGTCAGAAATGAATATTGCTTTTTCTTCTTCCTTAGACACATATTCATCAGTGATCACTTTAATGCAGTCTTCCTTTCTTACAAGCCCAGGGAGCAGGATGATGTTTAGTAGCCATATAAAACAAACCCAAACTTCTTTCTGAATTTGGTATCGTGGGTTTATTTCTTCAACTAAGAAAGAAGGAAGGAAGTATACTTTTTCCGCTCCATAGGACAGGACTGCAGTTAGATACCATCGTGAGATATGATTATATCATGACCAAATTCATTTTTGCTGTCTAACCCCATAATAAGGCTGCCCTTCTCCCTTTACGTAAAATGACTAAGCTATCGAGTCTTTCACTGCACAACCTAGTTCTATTAGGATGTTATACTGTATTTAAAACCACGTGCATCAATTTGTATGTCGCAAAATGAAAACAAAGCTTTAAGTCCGGTGTTACCTAAGCACTCTTTCTCCGCTGTCCTTTTTTTTTTTTTTTTTTTTTTCCCAATTCAGCTCCCAGAGAGTAGCTATCACTCCTGACGCCCCGGTAAAATATCCTCGGGAAGATTCTTCAACCCAAGCTCCAAAGAGAGACGGCGTCTTATTTTCCAGCAAGGCGCGGGCAACAGGCTCTCTCTCTCTCTATCCGCTTCCTTTCCCCTGACGAGGGTTTCCAACCAACCTACCCCTGGGGGCTTCTTGTATCCTTGGCCCGGCAGCAGCAGCAGCGGCTCCGGACACTTGGGGACTGGGTGGCACTTACTCTGCAGCAGCAGCAGCAGGAGCAGGAGCAGCAGCAGGAGCAGCAGCAGGAGCAGCAGCAGCAGCAGCAGCAGCAGCAGCAGCAGCGGGCTGGGCTCGGCTGCGGTGCGGGCTCTGCCCGGCGGAGGCTGCGCTGCCGTCAAGGGGGCCCTCTAGGTGGGTTCTCCTGACACAGCGCATCCTGCCCGCCCTCTCCCACCCACCGGCACGGGGGGAAGAGCAAAGCCGGACGGCCTTCCCTAAAAAAAAAACAACCTCTGACTGCTCCCCCGGGTGTCTGAAAGCTGAGAAGATTTTGCACGCGAGTGCAGAATTTGTGCGGGAAAGATACAGGTAGGACGCTGAGTTTGCTGTGTTTATCCCTGCTAGAGATTTTAAAATTTCTAGACAGGCTCGTATACTTCAGGCCACGTATATCGTTTACTTGCCATTCTTTTTTAAACGGTTTACACTGCACTAAGACTTTTTAAACTTGAAATAACCCCTTGCCCTTTTGGACAGGAAATCCTGCAGTATGGAAGCCAGCTGCAACTTCAATGACATTAAAACATGCGATAAGGCTGTGTATTTGATTAGGGTGTGGGTGGAATTGGGAGTAACACGATAAGATACTGCACTGCACATTTTTATGGATCCTATTTCCTTAAGCTCGCTTCTGCTGCTGTCACAGCTCTATTCTACAATACCCCAAATTAGCCCTAGTACAGTTGATGCCATTCTGGAGGAAGAATAAGACATTAAACTACTTGACTGTCACAATGTGTTGACAGTGAAATAGTATTTCTTTTAGTTCAGTAATAAAAAGAGAGCCTGTACTGCTGCATATATTTGTATGTTGCTGTACTTTGAAGACTTGGAGCACCAAAATACAACAGATTCCAAAATTTAAAGGGGCTCTAGCATCATTTGTGTCCTACTACCCTATGCAGAAGGTAGGGATTTGTTTTTGCATTTAAATACAACCACGATAGAAAGCAGATACTGAGAGTTACAAATGTGAGAATGAAAATTAATCTTTTTTCACTAAGAAGTTACAAAACAAAGTATATAATCTTGTTCACTAAAGATAAACAACCAGTATAACTCTTAAAAGGATCAGGTAAGCTTTTATAACTGTTACGATATGTTAACGCTTTATGTAAAAAGCACTGCTCCTCCCCCTCCCCAATTACTTTGGGAATTTATGCCAGAGACATTTGAAAATAATAAATACAAAACTTTGAAAACTGCAATGTTGCGTGATTAATCTGAATATAAAAAACATTAGATCTAACTAATCCAGTTGTCTATTGCTTTCTCTAGCCTAGATCCACTTATTATGAAATATTAACAACACCAAATGCTACACAAATCTGCACCATCATTATTATTTCATATTGCACTTACCTAACTGCATACTTGCCCGATCATCCATGGGCACTGACATTTTCAACAATAGACTTACTTAATGTCTTGTACTATCTTGAGAAAGAGCTTCTCAACAGTGACCTGGGACCTAACACATCTGAAATCTGCAGGCAAATCTATTCTGCACCTATATGCCCATTTATCTGGTTTTCTCTAGTAGTACGTTCAGGCACAAACCATAGTACCCATTGACTCAACTAATTTCATTCAGAAGCAGAGTTGCAGAAGGAGAGTGGGTGTTACTATGAAGTTACTGCATAGCATTACAAACCCGTTAAAGAACTCGCCAACAAAATGGTACACACAATATATGGGCTTTCCAGAGCAGAGATAAATTAAAGCCAGAGACTTTAACCAGTAAAGAATTTTTGTTACGCAGGCTGACTTGTGAAATTCTTCCAGTTCAAGTCCACAACAGTTTGCTAATCAGTTCACCTTGGAAAAAAAAAAAATGTAATGGCTTAAAACATTTAGTGATATTAACTTTAATGGCATCACTTTTTCTGACAGGATAAGCGTTTTGGTAAATCAGTTCGAATTCAGGTTCAACCAAGTTCAAGGACTTCAAGCACAATTTCAGTTCAAGCAGAAAAAATGGGGGAAAAAAGGGCAATTGAAAGCAGATTTTGCTCTGATTCCTTGGTTCTGCTACCATGACAGTGCTCTGACCACCAGAATTTAGGGCACAGGAAAGTCTAGCACATCTTCTTGGTTTGTGCAGAATCTAGGCTAGGCACAAAGCAGCTGGAGGGAGAAAGAGACGAAAACAGGAGTCTGCAAGTGATAACGGCTCTTCCCTGAGATGGAGGAGTCCCACATTCCAGTCCCTTCTATAAGGTCTCCTTGAAAATTTTCCACTAAAATTAATTAGGTAATGGATAAGGTAGGTTTGTAGCAGGAACCAGATTACCTGGAAGCACTTCTCACTTCCAAATAAATAGTCACATTGGACTATAAAGTGAGGATCTATCGTCTTTCTCTTACTGGTCTTAGGAATCTTGCATTTCTGACAGTCCAATGAAACAACTAAACAGGGAGGAGCGATATGTATGTCCTATAAACCTTGGTTTTAATCATCCTATTGACAGTGCAAAATTGCAAACACCTTTCCATTCTGTTCTCTCGGCTTAGGAGAACCAAAGAGTATTATTTGCATGTCTACTTTTTCATTTCCACATAGTCTTCCTCCCACAGCATTCAGCTTTCCAATTACCTAGTGATACCAGAAAATTCACTTCAGAATTGACTAAGTTCTGTGTTTGTCAAGTCCTGCAGAGTTTTTTCTTTGCCTCTTTTCATATCTGCAAATGCACTAGCAGACACCAGAGGAAGAGTTTACCTCGTGACATAGAATATAATCATAGAATAGTTTGAGTTGGAAGGGACCTTTAAAGGTCATCCAGTCTAGCCCCCCTGCAATGTGTCTTCAACTCACTCAGGTTGCTCAGAGCCCCATCCAACATGACCTTGAATGTTTCCAGGCATCTACCTCCTCTCTGGGTGTTTCACCACCGTCTTCGTAAGGACTTTTTTTCCTTATATCTAGTCTGAATCTACACTCTTTTAATTTGAAGCCATTGTCCCTCATTCTACCCCATTAGGCCCTGATAAATCATGACAGAACTAAGAGAGGTAAGAACAGTTGTTCTACCAGTGACAGCTTTTTAATATAAAAATCAACATAAACAATTAAAATATATAATACACACCACAGAGGTCATGAGAAACAAGCTGAACCAGGAGCATACAGTACTACCATTTGTATGCTAAGAAGGAGTACAAATTTTCTGTAGAGACCAGTTTAACTTGCTACATTCTTTTGATTTTTACAAAAAGGGGCAAAAAAGAAGTCATTGAATCTACTATTTTGGTGACAATACAATAACATACAGGGCAAGGTAAAGCTAATGCTTAAAGAAATGCTGAAAGCCACCTCTTAATTAGAGTACACAGAATTTCATCAGTGTTACTACTAAGTAGTGATAATCACCAATGGTAGCTTTTTTGAGACAGTACATGAGCTGGTGACTGCAACCAGTAGATTCCGGGAAAATACCAACAAAAAAACCTTATCAAATTTGGTGATTATATAAAAATTATCATAATGGCCTCCAACAAATGAATGGGTGTGGTGCCTGAAATATGCTGTCAGTGACAATGAGGGTTCATTGAGATCAAGCCTGAGGTATGTGATATAGGCTAGTGCAAGAAACATATTGCTAACACAAATATTGTGCAGACAGGTAATTTCAGCCCTTAGAAAAACTGAAGTAAACATTCTTTTAAATTAAAAAAAAAGCAAAACATCACATTTTTGCAGGCAGTTTTTTTTTTTTTTAAACTCAGTAAAGAGATTATCCAAAACAGAAGGAAAGAATTGATTAAAAATTAAGTCACTTAAATGTTTACAGTGATTCATATGTACCCTTGTGAAAATATAATGTATGTATGTAACAATTCGTCATGCTCAGGATTACTTTCTACATTTTGAGTGTTAGGATCCCTTTATTATTTATGAATTCTCCATGAAAACTATACAGATTAAAAAATCAACTTGATTAGTGAAATGCATCCCACTGTATACAGTTAAAAGAAAATCATCCAAGTGATAGTTCTTTCATTACACAACTTTTTAGGTCCACAGAAGTTATCTTCAATAATAATAGCATAGAAAGTAAAGGCATACATTCATCTCATCAGAATCCTCAATAGAGCAAGAAGATAAGCGCAATAAGCTCCTTACCACATTTTAGACTGCTTTACTCACAGACAGGTGTTACATTAGTGTACATCAAGCCAAGTAACTTAGCTTTTTGTCCTGTCTGCTTCCTCTACCATCCACCCTGCACGGAAATTAGCTCACTATTGGACCCCCTTCTGGAGTAAGCAAACTATTCCTTCAGAGAGAAAAACCTGTGCAACTTTAGAAGCACTCTGCTACAAGCAGTCCAGATAACAGTAGATTTATTTGTCTCCATTCTTCCTGTACAGTTTTGTTGCATTCCTACAGGTCTTCCACCCTCAGACATCTTCGTGACGAATCATAAGGCATGCAACGTGCATTTTTGTGTCATGCTATAGAAACACCATTCCAGTGGGTTCTGACAGAGCCTCACATGATTTCAGACACTTTGAACTGAAAAATGACAGAGAAAAATTGTTTCTCTGTACCCAGAGGTCTAAACGAATGCTACACAGTGTGGATATAACCCACTCTGCATAACTTGCCCTCAGGGCTTGAGAGCTTAGAGGCATAATTATCTCATTGAAATTAATACTAAAAGAGAAAACTTCAAAAAACACATAGGTCACTTCCTAACAACAATCATGAATTAGGTAATGTTGCTAAGAGCTTGTGGCTAACCCTTAAGAAGAAAAAGACCTTATTTATCAAGTATATTTTTGTTCTGAAAATGATGTGCTCAACTCTAAATGTAATTTGAGCAGAACATTCTTCATCCAAGCCCCAGCCCTTTTTTGAAGTCCAAAGAATCTTCAGGTCAAGAACTTTGAAAAATTAATATTTCATGTGTCTTCTGTTAACTTCTTAGCTTGTTCTGTCTCTCTGTCCTTTTTTCCCCTTCTATTAGAGCAAGAGCTGGTTTCAGGTAACCTCATTCTAAAATGTAAAATCTGCTCAGTTGTATCAAAAATCATAATTGTACCACATCTCACTTGGTAAATGTCAGTTCTCGCTATATGTCTGCTGTGCAATAAATTTCTTATAATTGACATAAAAGGATCCTTAAAGTTATAGTTTTAAACTGGAATAGATGGAGTGATGTGGAAAGGAATGCCAGTACGGCTCAGGGAGATTAAACTACCCTTTTGTCTCATCTGAAGAGACCTGTTCTCCTTGATACTACCAATCAGTGATGCCTGAAGAAAAATAACTGTCCTGCATAGCAACATATCTCCCTATATTAGGGAGCACAGCTTATTCTCACAGACTCATCTCTTCCCTGTTGCATAAGATAAGGTTCAGATATCTTAAAGATCATTCCACAAACATAAAGAGAAATTTTACATGTATGCAAAAGAAATGTACATAGGAACTGTTGGTCTTTGGTCTCTCTTTTCCCATCTGGCCCCTTTCCCTGGCCACTTTCTGACCCACAAATATCGTTTTTCTTAAGAAAAGCAGGAAGGAGAAAAGCAACCAGTCTAATTTGCTGACAAAATAGAGATTTAACATACTAAAATGGAGATTAGTTTAAACTCATATTTCTCAACTCATTTTTCCTCCTATGTCCTAACTATCTAATTTATGGTCAGAAGCAGAGCTTCTTACATAAACGGAAGGAGTCATGCTATGGAATATGTGGCTGACACTGCATTAGTATTTTGGATGCATACCTGATGTGGAATGGGAAGTGACTTCCAGTAACCACAATTTCTAAAATTTTACCTTGGTGAAAATATTAAGTATGACTGAAATTCCCAGAAACAGCTTGACAGAAGTTGTTTAAGGAAACCAATTTCCTATTTTCTCAACTGTAAAACTAAAACATTGAGAAAGCAATGACAGTTTTTTATTTATACAGTGGTAACAAACTGAAGTCAGATTAAATACACTTCAGTGAAAAGTCATGGCCTGTGTTATAATATGAAACTATTGAGGGTTATTTTTAGTCCTACTCTATTTCAAATAGAACATAGTTCAGAGTATTGAATCCTAAATGACAAGATAGAATGAAATTTTACTCATTCATACTTTAAAAAAAAGCAAAGAAATTCCATTTATTCCAGTAAATATTAGTTACTGTAGTAAGATACAATATTAGATTCATTCTGGAAGAAGAAACTGAGAGTGAAACAAAGATATGATTCAAGATAATTCTATTTATGAAAATAATTTGTCTTCAACTTAATAACTGAGGCTAAAATGAGGATTATCTATTTTGCTTACAAACTTATCTGATAAAACCGCTTTCTACCTTCAGATCTTTTTTTTCCCAAACCTGGGTACACTAAGAATGTTGTGAAGATGGCACATAAGCCTTCAGGATGGAGTTAAAAGAACAGTGTTTTCTAGCAGCGCGTGCTTATGTCAATTGAAAAAAAAAAGGAAAAAAGAAAAAAAGGATTCATGACTTCTGGAAAGAATTCTACTCTTTCCTTTACAAAATTATTTTGACATGAGTATTCCAAAGGCAGCTGAGAATCTTACATGAGAAAACACAAACCTTTTTAGAAACTGAAGAATATCGACATGAAAGGGCATAAGGATTCACTAAGAATAACGTTTTAATCACAAAGTATACATTTATTATGCGCACTGGAAACTCAGCTATACTCCATTCATATCAGCTTTACCTTCTCCACAGGGTTGTGGAGCCTATAACATGTTTGGGGTTTTGCCATGCATCGAACCCTCCCCCTTTCCCCCGCTGTCCCTACATCTGGCAACGTTTGCATTTCACTTGGTACTAACTTGCATATTAGCCTAGTGAATATGACTTCTTTCTATACCGCCAAACATTATATGTATTTTGAACACAGCTATATTTTGTAAAAGGAATGATGACTACCTGAATTGAACAATACAGAAATTATTTACAAAAGGAAGCAGAGAAAAAGGACTCTTCATTGACAATTCTTATGCAATCTTACTTAGACTTTTTTTTTTTTTTGACACTTTCCTGAAAAGGATGGGGAAGGGGGAGTGATACGTGACAATGCTTTGAGACATTTTTTCCTGAAATGTCATTCTCCTAGCATATATCATTTTTCTATCAAGTACACTTTTCTGATGTCCTCAAATACACAATGATGTACACAAATACAAAATTCAGTCAACTGAATTTCAGTTTATGATGTATAATAGGGTTTAGAACATTTAAATTATCTTTTTAATCATGCTATAAAAACTTCATAAAGCCTTGAGTTGTAGATCACCCTGTCAGAATCATTAATAAGCAGATTTCTGTTTTCTCTGGAGCTGCTAATTCATGGAAAATATTTCTTGTTACTTTCAAGATGGGAATAGACATACTGCAATTCTTTTGCATTTAAGAAATTGAAATAAGAGGAAATTTATACTATTTTCTATGTAAGGATTCCTGAAGCTTCTCTAGATGATTAAAGATTCTCCTGAATAAATTTTGCAGTACCATATTTTCATGTTAAACAATCTAGATCCTCCAGCTTTCGGTCAAATTCAAATCTTTGATATAGCTTTTCTGAGAAAAAAACCCTGAACAACATTAGTATAATTTCTTTCTGAAATCAGGATATTAAGTCAGATATTTGAGAGGTAATGTACACTATGGAATGGAAACATTTTTTATTTGCACTGATATTCCTTGGTTTTGTTGTTTTTAATTTTATATATGAGTAAAGAATTTCTGTCTGTTTGTAACTTAGTCATCAATAATTGTATTATGTCAAAACCTTCAGGGCCTGCAAAATCAAATCATTTCAATACTGAGATTATGTCATAAAAAGGGTTAGCAATTATGAAAGTAATATAAGCAGTGTTGACTCACTGAACTTGTCTCTCCCTTGTGGTCAGCTTATCCATGTTTGGCATCAATAGACTTTCTATTTTCTTTCATAGTTTCAAAAAGTTTAAGGACTTGAAACTTCTAAGCATCACATTCTCCCCTAATGAACTATGCTAAGATCCTGTTATATGAATCTTCTCTATAGCAATAGATTCCTAGCACTGAGTCATATTAAAGTATCCCTAGTGCCTACTGTTTTTAAGACAACCATGAAAAAAACACTAAGTGAAAATCTAGAACTGTAGTAGCATTTTACTTGGGAAATAATACTTACCTTCTGACAGTCCTTTGTTGTTTTCTCTTACTAGTTCTGTATGTGCCTGAAGATTCTTTTACTGATACCCATGTTTTCCATGTTAAATAGTAATTTCCCAATTGACATTATAACAAAGATGATCTATATGAGTCCACCTACTACTTTGTCTGGAAAAGAATGTTAAGATTGATGAGAGCAACTTTAGTAAGCACATGCGATTTTATCTCATTTTCTGTTTGTCTTGATGTCTAGTAATTCTGGTATCCAAAACTTTTTTTTTCTTTATTTTTTTTTAAATAAAAAGGCAGTGTTACCTATCTAGATAATTTCCAGTCTCTTTAAATACAAGTAACACATTTAGTAGAATGCTATTCCTGATTGTATAATCTTATTAACAATCCCTACTACAAGACTGAGATTTTCTGTACCAGTTCTTTCAAAGTTCTTGAACAAAGATCATCCAGTCCCCATAGCTTAAGAGCATTAATGTCTCAGGTTTACTTACATATCAATTGTAGCAATTTAGATTTACATACCTTTGTTCCTAGTATGCCTGTCCTGATGCTTAAAATAATTTACCTAATTAATACCAAAAAAAATGAGTTGTTCCTCCATTTTCTGTAATTCCAACACCAACCCTACAGCACAAGTCTATGCTGCTGCTTCTCTTTATTTTCATTGCTTTTCAGTTTATGCATCTTTTGTCTTCTGTTGGTTCACTGAGTATTTTATGAAACTGATCAGGTTTATCTTGTCAGACTATGCAATCCTTACCATAGTTTACAGATTTTTTTTTTCAACAAACAAATGGGATGTTTAAGTTTCTCATAATACCATAATTCTTGTTTCTATTTTTTTTAAATAAAGTTGGGATGTTTCTATCCAAATCCAAGTACTCTTGCAGAAGAGCCCCTTCCACCACGTAACATTCACCCAAAACAATTCTTTTGCATTTATGCAACACCTTATTTTTCCTTTCCAGTATTACTTTTTTCAAGTCATAGAACTGTAATTCATTTCCCCCTACCAGTGGATGTGCAGATCCCACAGAGCTGATTTCTGCACACCGACATTCAAGTTACTTCTAATTACCTTTCACAGATGCCTTCAGAACCAGTCCACCAAGCCCCAGGAGCAGATACATGATGCACACGCACAAACTGCAAAATGGTTTCCTCCTACCTTTATGCACGTGTTCTCATGAATAATATTTTATTATTTGGTAAGACAGGAATTATCGTGGTAATTATTGTACACAAATACATTTTTTTTTTATCAAATATGCACAAAAGGTGAATGTGCAATTGTATATCCTTGTCTGGCGATTTCTAGCATTAAGTAAGGGACAACTTGTATTCTAACAAACATACATATATTTGTAACTTGGATTAGAGTACAAGAAATAAAACTCGTCATTAAAAAGACATTTGCAGCCAGGGTTTCCTTCTTAAGAAAAAAGTGGTTAAGAATTAATCCCTAAACTTCTCTGTTTTCTCAGAATTTAAGGAAACCACATAATTTAAATTGCAGAGTGCCCAAATGAAAGCTAATTCAGATAGCAGTTCTGTCTCCCAGCTGCAGATGGTAGGAAAAAACTTAGACCTTTTCTGGCATTAAGAAATTCCCACTGTCCCAGGAATAGTATACAGATGTTGGTCTACTAGATAATGCTGGATGTTGTTGTTTGTGCATATGTAGCTGGAATGTGTATGGACAAGTATTCAATGATAAGTAAATAGTATTTTATAGCAACATAGAGCCACAGATGCTTAAGGTAACTAAGAAACATAAAAGAGACAAGATCTTTATCTGAAATGGTTTACAGTCCTAAATTAAGTAGAAAACAGTGGGAAATTATTATTCATTACATAGAGAAGTGGACTAAAATGTTCTTAACAGAAGCAGAATAATAAGCTGATTATAGAGTACTTAATGAGATTTATTAAATGAATACAGGCCAATATTCCCTGTATACAAAGCCATTCTTGGCTTCTTATTTTATTATTTAGAGGAGTACAATAAAGAGCAAGCATGTGACAATCTAAGCAGTAAACATCTTTGGTTTGCAGACTGAAGTACAAACTTGCGTAAGTTTATAGCAGCTTTTTCTAAAGACTTAAGTCCAAATCCTACTGCATTTACATCACTGAAAATGCTGAGCAACCTGATGCCATCCAGGACATTAAACACTGCCAGTGTGATTTTGACAAAACTGAGGAGTCCTAAGAAGCCTCACTGATTATTTCCTTGAGTATATGTAACGTGAGAAATAGAAGTCTTCCCTCACAACATATCTCAGACTGTGAAAAGTATAACACTTAGAAACTGGAGTATCAGCTTTATGAAGCACACAAAACATAAAACTATGCTTTTTTTTTCCTATATGCTCACAATGTTTTTGAAGAGTCCTAAATTGGGTATCTCTGAGGCAACAATTGTAGGTGATTTAGACAGCTCTACTACAGACTGATCTCTTGTCAGGCCACTGGAATATTCTACAGAGAATTCACCCCATTTGGCAAACTGTTTAAGCAAGATAAGACAGTGAGACACAATGGTGTTCATACTCTTTAAGTAAAACATGTATTTGATATCTTTGCAGGATCAGTTGAATCTATGCCTAGTTCCCCATTAATCCTGAAGACTGATAGCGAAGTGTTACATTATATTGTATACTTTCATGCTAAATATTAGATCTAGTCAGGGAAAGTGAGAACTTATTTACTTTCCAGCTCTATTAAAATATTTCTGCAAACATAAGTCACCTCTGGGACATTAAACAAATGAATTAGATCTTTTTCTCATATTTGAATATTGGAAACGGGACCATAAAACTGGTACAAAGGCAGGCATCTACAGTTCCAGTTAGAAGATTAGGTCTCAAAAGTCAAGCCCTCTGATCACATCTGAGATAAATTAACTAAAATAAAGGAGAGAGAGAGCATGCTTCCAAAGTCTGTTTTGCCGATGTTCCCAATTTTAAAAATTTTGCAGGTAATTTTGATAATTAAATAAAACAAAAATATCTGTCTGTATAAATCCCAAATATGTTTCCTTAGAAAAACATGTATTGCTTGTAGTCTTCTGAGAGATTCTGATTTTTTGTTCTATAGCTTGAAAGTTTGTGTGGGTAAAGAAAAACAGATGTTTATTGGTAATCATAGGCCACACACTGATTTTTTGAGTAAAAGACATTGTCTTTGAAGAAGGATAGCAGCCTTGATACGTTTGCATTCTCAAATATTCTCCCTCAGTTAATGTAGATAGCTGGGGACAGAAGCATCTCACTAATCCTAGAGAATGATAGTATAACTATACGCATAATTTCCTACTGCCCTGACTATTTGCATTTTAAAATAAATAAATGCTGCTCTGTGCCCAAGGTGTTTCTTGTGTGGATTAGGTACATAACTCATTGTGGAAATGATCTTTAGCACCTTAAATGTAAGGCGGAAGTGTTACAAATAGCTTCCTATTACAATACTAAGCTAAAACTGAAAAGCTACTGAATAACTTCCTCACAAAATACTGTTTTAGTTTGCCAACTAAATAAACCTGTTATCAAAATGCTATATATCATTACAAATAAAGCCTGATGTCAGCATCTGACTGCCTTAAATCTTCTCACAATGACTCATATTAGGGTATTTTTTCAGGTATTAACTTTAAACTTGTTCCAATACTGGGGTAGACGGAAAATTGTTGCTGGACCATATTCTACTATTTATTGTTATACTTTACTGCAACTTCACCAAGAAGACTTTTAACTCTCTAGAAAATACTCTGTTGAGGAAAGAATGCATGGCTTTCTTGGTAATTAAATGATTCATCTTGAACTTGACACAGGTCAACCAAAGCCTGTCCATATTATTTTATGGATCTTTGTTATGAGGAACACAAGTTTACAGTTTAGAAGGCGGCTCATAAAATTTCCTTTTGTATCAAGTGATATTGGGTTGCAAAAAGATTGGGGAAAACAGTTCTAAACACTCATTTAAATCAATGTCTAAACTCTAATAGGTAAAACTTTAAGTAACAGACGTCTTTAGATATTTTTTGTTATTGTTTAATCTTTTTAAAAGTCTATGATTGTAAATGTTATGATATTTTTAAAAAACTAATGTTCTTTTTTAAAAATTAACTAAATCTCTGATTTTCAAAAGGAAAAATTCAGGGGCAAACATAGATTTTTCAAAACTAGAAGAATAACAGAATTGCCTAAATTAAGATTTAAACATCTGCATTTGTCCTCTAGAGGGCTGGATTTATAGCAGCTCCGCTGAATGATGGGAATTTGGAAAACTGAACACTTGAAAAATCAGGCAGTTACCGACCTTTTGTTTTCTATCACATACAGGTTTTTTCTGTACTTTGCTTTTTTCATCACATCTAGTTTTGATATTGACATTTCCTTTGCTCATGAGAGATCATTAATGAATTAAAGAAGAAAAAAACAAGCCATGGTATGAACAAAACCAACACTGTCATTTTCCATATTCTATATATCTACTCATAGTTTTGACTAATACACACTATGCTTGTAACACTGACACCCTGATAATTTTTTTCAACTGGGACAATGCCAGACTAAATTAATGCAGAAATCATACCCAACATAAAATTGCCAGTTTCTACTTATAGGAGGAGGTGGCTGTTGTAGATTACAAGGAATGGTATCTAAAGCCACGGTCACCTGTTCCTCCTTTCAGTCTAGTGCTCAGAAAATTATATTCAGAAATGGATATGAAACTCGCAATTCTGTTATTTGAGCAGTAAGTACTTCTTTTCGCTCATCCTTTAGAGGCCTGAAAACTAAACCTAGATTTATTTTATTTCTCATATGGAACAAAATTTGAAAAGGAAAGCCTGGAAACATTTCTCATTCATTTATAGCATAAATTTACAACATAAAATTCACCATTTTTCACAGCTGGCAAGAGGTAAAGTTACGTTCATTAGTTGAGGAAAAAAAGTTCTAAACTGAGAGGAGGTGCACTGTAATAGACATACATAAAGTTATTACATGCAAAAATGTTTTTCCTTCAACATCAGCAAACCAAAATTTTTGATGTTAAATCAAGTTACACAAAATCTTAGCATGTAGGTTTTCTATAATTAATACAGGATGTTTAAAATCTTAACTTGCAGCCACTAGTGCAGCTTATCTTGACACAATCAAAGCATGTTTCAGATAATTTTACATAAATGTCTTAGAAGTTAACAGGCAGAAATTGAAGTGCATTGAAGCATCGTGTCATATTGCTTCCACTGGTTGAACTGTTCTTACACATTCTATTCTGGGATGTTTCATAGGCTTATGAATATCTTCTGAATCTCTTAGTTACAGTGTTTTTCATTCAGTCTTTATCTGTTTCTCTGTGTTAATGTTTCAACAGTACACAGATGTCTTCTATGCATAAGGAAATAATATACTCCATAATAAACCATTAAAAAGGCCTTTACAAAAAATAATGCATAGGGTCTATAAAAAGGATAACCAGAAAGTTTTTAATAGATACGTGTTTGTTTTGGTTTTTTTTACTTCACTATTGTACAATACCTGATCTGTGCCATACAAAGAAATCACTCCTGGAGAAAACAGTTTCCATCTTGGTTAGATCCACATTACATGATTTTGCAAAGTACTTTAAAGATGTAAAACTAACCATGAATGCCAAATATAGCTAATATAGTTTAAGCAAGAAAGCAACGGTGTATGTAGCACTGTTCAATAATAATACCCTTGCGATACCTAGGAGTTTGAGGGCCAATTGGAATTAACCATTACAGTGTACTATTTTTAAACCATGACATGTGTCCTGGAGGATTCGTGACCTTTCATTAATTTTCTAAGATATATGTAATATGAAAAACCAAACATCTTTGAATATGACATGAAGTAATTCTCAAAAAGAGTCTCACTGATAACTAAAGCCTTAATACGTAATAGTCACAATTTTCATGTAAAACACATAGAAATAATTATAGAAAATATTTTTCAATTATTGATTTCTTAACAGAGCTGAAGACTGAACAGAATGGCAATTCTTTATTTTCAAAAAATAGTCTTGGAACTGGAATCTCACATGCCTATACAAGGGAGATCCTGTGACAGGCGCTGTTTTATATTACCCATGCAGTTAATACTACATGTCTCATATGAATGTCAGGTTGAAGATTCAATTGACAAATTTTTTTTAAATGATTTTGGAGAGGGAAATTTTATGGAAGCAAGCTTCCTAATCTGCTCTAAATTTATTGTGATTTTTTAAATGTTATTTACCATTACACTGACCCAGATGAAATACTTAAACAGACCTTCCTTTTTTATAACAATGAAAAAAGTAACTGGTTTTCCTGAAAAAGAAAGAATGGAGGTTGCACTGCAAACCCATACATTTGGTTTCAAACCTTTTTCTGCAACTGCATATAAGATTTGCACATTTCTTAAATAATGCGTTTCTAGCACTTTCTTGTATTAGATCAACTTAATTGTTAAAATTTCAAGTTTTACAGGTTGCCAAGGTTGTAAGTGAAACTAATAGGATGGAAAGCTTTCACAAATGATAAGGAACAATGCAACTAAAATGTCTGGTTGTAGACAATAAT
The DNA here is from genome assembly GCF_001431845.1 of Calidris pugnax. Classification (NCBI taxonomy): domain Eukaryota; kingdom Metazoa; phylum Chordata; class Aves; order Charadriiformes; family Scolopacidae; genus Calidris; species Calidris pugnax. The sequence continues at coordinate 9,343,310 of NW_015094508.1, read as the reverse complement.
CACAGAGTCAGATGACTGGTGAAATTAATCATAATTGCTGTTAACAGTCTCATCATACAGTACTGGCACAATATGACAAGGGTTTGGTGCCTTCAGATCAGAATGTGAGGCTTGAGGTTTGTTCTAACACTGACATTTTATGTGTCCCGAAGGCAAAGAAAATTAGCGTTATCACAAATGGTGCTTCGTCAAACACTGCATTTGGGCAGAGTAACCCAAAATTGTCAAGCTGACATAAGACACAGCATGCAGTAGACATTGATGTTTCAGCTATGAAGCTGATGGCAGTATTGAAAGCACAAGGTACCCAACCACATCTAAAATACAACCATCATCATGCAAGTATTAATTATAAATAATATCAAAACATAACATTTTTTAAAAAGTCTGAAAAAGTAAAAAATGTCAAAAAATCTGAGGCATGTTCTTAATGTAAGGCGTAATTACTTTACATGCAAGTAAATGCCTTTACTTGCTCATGTGCAGTTTAGGTGAACATACAGCTCAGGTGATAAAGACACTAGATTTACATTCATTTTACTAGGGAAGGTACTTTTTCCATAGGATTCTGTAATTTTTTCATTGTTCATTAAAAGGTATTTTTTCATAACATTCAATTTAATTCAGATATGAACACAAAAAATATAACTTTGGGGACAAAATTATTTGCTTCTCATATAAGAACAACACCCCCTCCCTCAGCACTAAACCTCTATGTTTTTACCGATAAACTCTCAAACAGTGCCATTCCAGAAAAATAGACTCTCTCTTTTGGAGTTTTAGGTGTTTTCATATGATAAGTATTTTGCAAATGAATAACAATACTATAGAAATATCCAGGCAAGACCTGGAGGATCTAGATTAAGCATTTTCTACTTATTTCAAAAAAATGTATCCGAAGTATACACATTCATTAAAGGTTGTGTATCTCTCAGGGTCTCTAGCCAGTTTATAGGCACACATGTATGCAAAAACAGCTGAAGATACTACAGCACAATCATGTTCAATACTACACCTCGAGTGTCTGATAATCAGTTTACAAGCATTTAAAAGAAAGCTGTTAAATAATGACAGCATTATTCCAGAAAAGCAATGATCTGAAATAGCCAATGTTTATAAGAAATTATAAACACCCAGACTACCAAAAGTAGAAGCCTTTATCCATGATATGGAAAAGGTTCTGGGACACTTGAACTAAACAAGAATTCCTGTAAGAGTATGGTGCAGCTTGTGGCATATTTAGAAAAATGGAAAATATAAATTGGCTGTGTTTTTTCAGAAAGAAAAATAAATAAATTGTTGGGAAGACCAGCCAGTTCTTGTTTATTGTGTTTTGTTTGTTTTTTTGGGTAGTTTTGTGTGTGTGTGTTTTGTTTGTTTGTTTTTTTAATGTACAGAGACAAGCAATGCTTCACTGATCAACATTTGTACCAAGCTGAAGGTCAGACCGCCAGCATTTCTGCAAGCCCATGCATCTGAATTAATAATTGCCTTTCAGGTACTGGTGAACTACAAAATCATTGCAATGCTTTTTGGAATCACAGAAGCATAGAACAGCTGAGGTTGGAAGGGACCTCAAAAGGTCATTTGGCCCAACTTTTCATGGGAAAGGGACCCTAGATTTGGTTAAAAAAAATAATAATAAAAAAAAATAAAAATTAGAGGGGTTGGAAATCCAAAGAAATTTTTAATTATTGTTATTCTTTTTAAGTTTTGCCCAGATTGTCTCCTAGGTTTCTCTGTAGGTTCATAGATTTTAAAACTAGGAGAGATCACTATATGCAGCAGTTTTTGAAAAAAAAGGAAATGTCAACAAAGTCTACCTCAGGAATTCCTTCACCTAACCCAATAAAGTGTGGCTTAAACATTAGGTTGGTTGTTTGGTGGGTTTTATTTTTCAGTTTTGGGGAGTTGTTTTGGTCTGGTCTTTTAAGAAAGCTGGTCTAAAGAGTTCAAATGAGGGACACACATCACGCTAAGTGATTTATTTTAAAATACCATCTTGCTAACTTTATACAGTGATGGAATATTGTCACAGTTTTCCCTGCCAGGTTAGGAAGCATATACACATTAAGTATTTTATCTCAGTGTAGTCTCTTGTAACCTTTCCACAGACAATATCCAGTATTTATTTTAATAACTATCTAGTAATATCTTTCATGGAGAATGGTGTAGTTTTGCTCAAAACTGCCTACTCAAAGCTTTGGTGCAGGCCATTTGTAGCGTACACTGTTCTATGTAATAAATTCAAGCCTGAGCAACAAAAAAAAACAGCTTCTGAAGAACAAGATGCATCACTGTTTACCAATAAAAATATTCAAGTCGAATACCTTACTAGTTCCAAATATAAATTCCGTCCTATTTATTCCTTTGATAAGCCTGTGACCTGTCCTGTAGCAGTCCTACAGATGCCATGAAAATATTCTCCAGACTTCCAAGCCATTCTTCTTTGAAATATCTGTGGTACTGCACTTTTTCCAAGTAACAGTGTTGAGTACTAGACAATCTTCTGGTTGTGGTTGCACCAGCGTCTCAAAGAAAAATACTTCCCGACTTACAAACCTCTCTTTGCGTTGCTAATGACTAACATTAGCTTTACTCATTGCATCACTGTTCTGGAAAATGTACGTTTGTATTTTTGCTCTGACCTCCCAGTTATTTACATTCTACTGTCCAGAAAGGATTCTCACGTCAGATCACACACACGCTGATTTTGGTCTTACACTTCACTGTACTAAATACTGATTTAGTTCTCACATTCCAAGCAGACAAGACCGGTTGCAGTGACTCACTTTTCATATTATTTCTTCATCACCCATTTTCTAGGGCTTACAGTATTCAGAAAGAATTTCCAGTTACACAGTTTTTCACCATCCATCTTCACTCATAATTACTTTTAGCATGTTCTACCTTTTATAATTCACTAGCTGGGCATTGGTCCATACTGATATTCAAGTAAGTAAAAAATCAGGTGGTTTTTTTTTTCAAAAAGAAATATGGTAAGGCATAAGTATGTATATATAAAGTAATACTAATTTCAATTTAGCAATGAAATAATCTTTCTGATTCAGGATAGTTGTCACCTGAAGACATACAATGAAGTGTTATTTTAGGTTTATTTTTTTTCAAACTTCAAAAAACTTTAAAATTAGAGCATGCGGTTGCCAACTTTTTGTTTCTCATGTAAACTTAAAATATTTTTTCAATTTACTGTTGAATGTAATTTTTATTATCCTTAGTGTCTGAAGTAACTAAATACATTCTCTTTACCAATCATTACAGGCTTTATCCTTCAAACAAATTCCTACTTTTCCTTCCATCACAATCAAGCTGAAAAGAAATCTGATGTTGTGCAGTAAATGATGTAACCCATTAAGATAGACAAGTCCAACCTGCTGCATATATGAATAAAAATTCAGTATCAACAGCATTGTTTAAAAACAGTCGCAATAAAACACAGCACATTTGTAAGGATCATCTAAATAAAGCCATTGCCAGGAAAGCTTGTCACATTGTCAGTTAACAAAGATGGGAAAGACAAGTATAAAAGACATGTATATGGGAGGTTCATCATGTAATTAACTTTCATCTGTAGTAATTATTCTCAAAATACTTCTCATTTATCCCTAAATAAGTAGATAACATTTGCAGTTCTTCTCCATAAGTAATGAAATGAAATTCTGCTACAAAACACTGTTACGTCTGGGGTAGGTCTTAGTCAGCTACAGTGATTCTGTTTTTAAGCACCTATCAAAACCAATGTGCATACAGGATTTAGTCTGATAAGGCAAAGTGTGTTGCTTTTATCATATATCTTTCCATACTTAGTAATGGGTAAAATCTAAATTTAAGTTTTCATTTGTCATCAGACATGTTAAAATAGTTATAACTTCACTGACACCAAGCATCCGATATTTTCAAAAGTACTTCTACAATTTTATTTCAGAAATAAAATGCCAGTAATTTGGCATTTGTAATTACCACTATTATAGCAATGTATTTCAAATAAAAAAAAAAAAAAATATTTGGGGAGCACAAATGGTTGCCAGTTTCCTGTTTTCAAGAAGCGAGTGTATCTGAAAATACTTTCAAATGAAAAGCCCTGAGAATATTATTTTGAAGTAAATTACAGAACTATATCTTTTGTATTAAAAAAATAATTAAATGCTTTAAGAAAAATAATAGCTGCTTTAAGCTTAAAGGATAGTCTGAAAGTGAGCACATCAGGTTGAGTGCAATGTGTTGAAACTAACAAGTCATCGTACCTGATCAATGTTTTTTTCCCAACATTCCCTATGCTATTAAATAAGAACAAAATAAATTAAACATATATAAGGAAGTGCAAAGTCTGCTTATTCCAGCATTTGCCACACTGAAACACTTGAAAAATACTGATTAAAACAATCTTTTAATGTGTTTCTTCAATTGGGATGACCAAAATATACGTCCAAGTATTTTTATCTTGGACATTTAACTAATATGTCGGTAAGAGGCTGAATGGTTTGCAGTTTTCCTCAGTTACATAAAGAACACACTTTCTTTTCAGCAACTGTAACCAGTACTGACTCAGTTTCTGAAAATACCTCTAAATTCCAAGAAAGAACCAAATTGATTTAGATGAAAAGGTTGAAATCAGTAGGTCATCTAGCTCCACAGACTGTGCAGCCCCCACACGGAGTCATTTTTGATCAAACACACATAGGAGGAAGACTGGACTTCCTTAACTACCAACAGCACTGTGACCTGTGACACTGCCAGCCTCAGTATGGGCTGTGTCCACACTGCAAAAGGAAAGGTAGCACAGGAGCTGCCTGGAGCCATGATCTCTCTTTGGCTTTTCCTCAGACTACTCCAACTGGCTCTTTCCCAGATAAAACCAGGACAGAGTTCTGAAGTAATTAACCCTAAAGATGACTCCCAGCAAGTAATATAGACCAGAAAATCATAGAATCATAGAATGGTTAGAGTTGGAAGGGACCTTAAAGATCATCTAGTTCCAAATCCCCTACCATGGGCAGGGACACGTTTCACTAGACCAGGGTGCTTAAAGCCCTGTCTAACCTGGCCTTGAACACTTTCAGGGATGGGGCATCCACGACTTCTGTGGGCAACCTCTTCCACTGTCTCACCACAGTCACGGTAAAGAATTTATTCCTAATATCAAATCTAAAACTACCCTGTTCCAATTTAAAACTCTTAACCTTTGTACTATCACTACACTCCCAGACACAGTCCCTCCCAATCTCTCTTGTAAGTCCCCTTTAAGCACTGGAAGGTCTCCCCAGAGCCATCAAGTTTGGTTTCCTTTGTCCTACACAATCTTCTAGCACTACCCTAGAGATTTTGATGCCCAGACATCACTAAACGCCCCCATGTGACATCTCAAGACACGCAGCGTGAAAACAACACTGCAGTGGGCTGCATTATATTTATATTACTTTCAACTGAACAAACATATAAAAAATGATAATTGTTTTGCTGTCACAGTAGCATCATACAGGGCCCAGAGGGAATTCAGAGCCAAGTCCTGTGCAAAGACAACACTTGCCATCTGGTCTAGAGTCCTGAGCAACTTGCGCCACTCTGCATCATTTAATTTATGGGTTAAGCATCACACCCAGGAACTGATGCATTTTGCAGGGTAGATGGATGACTTCATCAGTCTTCATAAAATTCATGCCGTGAGGACTGTTGAGCGGAAAGCTCTGAAATGGACCAAGGTCTGGATACAAAATGAACTCAAGAAATTTGGCAGAAGGTCTTCATAACTTAGGGTAAAGGTTCTTCAAACACAGACACAGAAGACTACCTCCTCTAATTTTGTTGAACAGATTTAAATAAATTATTTAAATCACAGCATCGATTATGATTTAAATTAGCAAGTAGAAATAATGATTTAAATAATTGATTTATATCTTGGTTTGCATTTGTATTTACCAGGTTTTTACCTAAATAAATGTTCACCTCTTTTAAAGTTCAGATTTATTTTCACTAATCAAGATGGGCTATACCTACATATATGTTAAGTAATTACATAGTTCAGTCGACATTTAATGAGTTTCTTAGCTTTTTATACTATTTTATGATGTTAAAATATTATATGCACCTTCTTTAAAGTTGATGATGACATCTTTCACTCGAGGTTTCAATACGAGCATTTCACTGGAAACTAAAATTCAGTTGCAATACCAAAACCAGCACTTTAGAGTGCTCATTTTATAGAAAAGAACTATTATGCTGGAGATATTTAAAGAAAAATAGTAGTGGGCATGGATTTTACCTGGCACGTAAATAGTTGAAACTACAGCAAGAGATTTCTTTGTATCCTTCCAGACTTCAGAACTGAGATTCAGCCTTGAGGGGTCTGAGGGATTTTATTGTGGGTTTTCTTATCTTTTCTTAAAATGATTTGAAGGAAAGTAGTAGCTGGCAAAGCAGGAAAACTAATCAGCTTTTCTATTTCATTATTGACAAAAGCGATCTGTAAAAGGAACTATTTATTTTTATTTTTTTTTGCCTGTGAAGAATTAGCTACTGTTTCTTGCAGCCAGTTTAACTTTTGAGCTGGTTTTAGGTGCTTGGTCAGGAATTAGGATAACAGTTGGACTTTCTGCAGAGCTTTGACAGTAAATATATGCAATGGTCTATTGGGGGGGTGGAGGGAAACCATAACAAAAACAAAAAAGCAAACAAACAAAAAACCAAAAGCAAAACAAACCAGCCTGCATTATTTTAGTAATTACTCATTCTCTACTCATCACATTATACTCATGAAATAGAAGAGGAGAAAGTAATTCATCCATTGTAGTCTTCACAAACAGAAGTCTAATTCATAGAAATAACTGCTAGACACAAATATGAACAGTACAGAATAAACTATAAACCATTTGAAACCTGATCTAGCAGTCTAGATTAGACTACACGAGATTAAATCATATCACGTCAGATCCTGGAAGCAAAGTGAAAAATATTTAGTGATATCTTCCAGTAGATAGACAGGACTACTTGTTAAACTGTAAACCGTTCACTCAATAATTTAATGTGCCTGAAAGGGTTTCATTTTCATAAATTTATAATTTGGAGGGATGCGACTTACTGTTAACATTAAATCTCTTTATACTTTTCCATAATCAAGATGATGTTTTATTCTTGAAGTTATAAACTGCAGCATAATTATATAAGTGATATATTAGTAACTTGAGGAATGTTCTCAATGATCTAAAAAGCAGAATACCAGAGTATTCTATTTAAATGAACTAATAGTTTAAGTATTTATTTACTTAAGTATACTACTTAAATAAACTAGTAGATTCAATGAAGCTGAACAATGAGATGCAAACCAAATAATATACTTCTCTATTATATAAAAATGTATAGGTATATAATTATGTTTCTATACCGGCACTGTGATGACTACATTTCAGAGCTCCTAGGTACAATGTAATTTCTGGTCATTTATTAACTTCTTCCTTAACATAAAACATTTCCATGGTAGTAATAAATGCTAATCACACCAATAAAGTTTACTACTTTGATGAAATATTTCTTTACCAAATGGGATTCATTCAATTAGATAACACATATTACATGACAGTTTATGGACCCAACAACATATTTCTCAGTTGAATGTGTGTGGAAATTCTTCCTTTAAGAATTCCTTCCTTTAAGAATCATAACTGCCAGTTATGATACAACTGATTTTAACCCTAATTTTTCAAAATAGTAATTTAAGAGATATTATTTTCAATTTATGAACCTTTTTAGAAGTGACATAAAAAACCCCTTTTGGGAGAATGCTCATGACAAGAATTTGTAACTCACTTTACAAATTCATATTCTTTGGATAAATGTTTTACTTTGCTTCCTTGTTTCAAGAAAACTTTTCTATTCATAGTCAAGATACAGATTTAAATTAATTATTGGCCCTAATTATTAGTTTCACACTTCCACTGTATACAGACAAATTTAAAGTGACCAGTTCCCACTAAATTGAAACTTACTGCACAGTCAATACATATATTCAGACTTTTCCTGAATAAATGTAATTTTAAAAAGTATTTGTGTTTTGACCTCCTAAGTTTTTCATCTCTTGTTGCTGCTTAGATGGAATTGCAATAGATTCAATAGGAAAAATAAACTGAAGACACAAATAAGAACAAAAGTGGAAAAAAAATGTTTCTTATAAAGTTGTTTCTTAAACTTTTTTCAGTTCAGCAGGGAATGGAATATTAATGAATCTACCCTTTGTAAAGTCTGTGGAATTTTTTACTATTTTTATTTCCTATGACATGGTCAGAATATTATAATCTACAATAAAGTTCTTCTTACAGCTTCAGTTTTTCTTGGCATTGTATCAGTGTACCAGGATGTCAATATTGCATTGCTAAAGCCCAAGCAAGACTATTAGAGTTTCATCAGAATTATAAAGAGGGACTTGATTAAAAATTATTTCTTTGTACATGGTTTCCAAAAATATGCCTTTTCGGGACCTAAACTTGGGATGAGACAAACGTACTTGAAATATCTGGCTACATTACTAATGCTGTTTTCTGAAGCAAATGGCCCCAAGACACCATTTTTTAATTTGAAACTATGCCTAGGAAATGTGTTGTAAAAATTCTGTGAATAAATCTGTCGCTCTGACAGCTTTACAATCTAACAAAGGAGGAGGAAACAGGGATTTGTGTCATGAACTAACACTTCATTGCATGAAACTGTTGATTTCTTGGGCTATTTTAAAAAGTCCCATTTTATTTCGTAAGCTACGTAGCTTCCAACAGTACTAACTTAGATTTAGAAGTTAGAACCAGGTAGTGTTAAATATATTTAAAAGGCATCCCAGTTGCTGGAGGCTGAAAATGTATTTCCAGTTACAGTCCTAGACTTCACTGTGTTTTATTTATTTTAATGATACTCCTTCATATTTTCCATCAATTGAAAACCCAGACTTAAAGTTGTATAGTTTGCAAAATACCTTTTTGATGAGCAGGTGACAGAGGAAATGCTATTATTTAAAATGTCGTATTTTAATCCATTTGGTTTGGGGTTTCTATGTTTCTTATGTCTCTGGGCAATTGTTCATCTTTTATTTGCTATCAGAATTAACAGTCACAAATACGTAAATTTTAGTAATGTCATCATCGATACTGTCAATAAATAAATTTAATACTGGATTTACAAAGAAAGAGGTACGTTTTCTTTCCTGATTGCAAAGAACTAAATACATTTCTTGCTGTTCTTCAAAATAAAGCAATAGAATCATAGAAACACTTTGGTTGGAAGTGACCTTGGAGATCATCAAGTAGAAACGTTAACAGTTACCACTGCCAAGTTACTACTAAACCATATCACTAAGCACTATGTCTACCCATCTTAAATACAATCCAGGCATAGTGACTCAATCATTTCCCTGGGCCGCCTGTTCCAGTGCTTAACAACCCTTTCAGTGAAGAAATGTTTCCTAATATCCAATCTAAACCTCCCCTGGTGCAACTTGAGGCCATTTCCTCTTGTCCTATCACTTGTGAAAAGAGACCAAGTCCTTTCTCAATACAGCCTCCTTTCAGGTAGTTGTAGAGAGTGGTAAGGTCTACCCTGAGCCTCCTCCAGACTAAGCAACCCCAGTTCTCTCAGCTGCCCCCAATATGGCTTGTTCTCCAGTCCCCTCACCAGCTTCATTGTCTTTCTCTGGACACGCTCCACCACCTCAATGTCTTTCTCATAGAGAGGAGCCTAAAGCTGAACACCGTATTTGAGGTGGTGTTTCACTAGTGATGAGCACAGGGGGATGATCACTTCCCTAGTCCTGCTGGACACATTATTTCTGATACAGGCCAGGATGCCTTCTTGGCATGTTGTTCATATTCAGCTGACAGTCAACCAACACCCCCAGGTCCTATTCTGCCAGGCAGCTCTCCAGCCACTCTTCCCCAAGCCTGTAGCACTGCATGGGGTTGTTGTGAGCCAAGTGCAGGACCTATTGGCCTCGATCCCTTGATCCAGCCTGTCCGGATCCCTCTGTAGAGCCTTCCTACCCTCAAACAGTTCAAGACTCCCGCACAACTTGGTGTCCTCTGCAAACTTACTGAAGATGCACTTGATCCCCTTGTCCAGATCACTGGTAAGGATACAAAACAGAACCAGCCCCAGTACTGAGCCCTGGGGAGCACCATTTGTGACCAACAGCCAACTGCATTCAACTCCACTCACCACAACTCTTTGGGCCGGACCAGCCAGCCAGCTTTCTGCCCAGAGAAGACTAAACCCATCCAAGTCATGAACAGTCATACATTCTTAAACATTTTGGGTAGGCAGAGAGTAAAATAGATTAAAATTAATGAGATAAAAAAAGTGGGAGCTAAAATTGTATTGTTAAGACAGTAATAGGGAGGATATGCAAAATAGAGAGAAAAATAAAAGTATTAAGAAAATGGAATATAAACCAAAAGGATTTTGAACACAGTCTTTTAAAGTACTAGCTTACAATAACTTGCAAAAATAAATTCAAGAGAAACTTGCCCTGAGTACATTACATAAATTTAATATCAGTTCAGTGTTTATAGATTAAATGGTCTCCCTCCCATTAGTATCTCTAATGTTTTTCTGTCTCTATCCTTCTGCTGCTTTTGGCTATAAAATTGTTTTAGTTAGTGCTATTCTTCAATGAACCCTGACTAAGCTATCCCGCATGCCAGCAAAACATAATACCAAATAAAAACTAAATAAGATGAAAGAATTAAATACTTCATCACAACACATTTATACAGGGAGCAAGAGTGAAAACCGCCTGACCAGGTAGAAAGCTGACATTTTTTAATTTTCCAATGTTCCCACGTTGCTAATTAATACTTTTATATCATGTTTAGTGTCATAGCCTTTCATGGAATAGTGAAATGGTAGAAATGTTTTTAAATTTATGTGGCACACCCAGATGTAATTACAGGGCACCTTCATCAAGATTGGGTGTATTGGGAGCCTTGCAGAAGACATTGTATTTGAGGCATCAGGGATCTTTAACAGGCCATGCCTGCTCTGCTGGGCCTCATTCTTAGGGCTTGAGAAACCCATACGTCATTCATATCACCTGTAACTTATATCTTTGGGAAATATAAACTGTGTGTGGATTGAGGGGTGGAATATATTGATGCTGCCTGAGAGACCACTGCAGGCTTAGTAGGTCACAGAACAGTTTAGCATCCCACAGAATTAATCCCAGAGTTAACCTGAGCTGGCTGGTGCTGTGCTGCACGAATCCTGTGGCCATGGAATAACCTCAGCGGGTTGATTGCAACAGGGGAGCCTGCGGGCAGCTCCCACTGGGCGTCATGATTACACCAGCTGCATGGCATTGCCTTTATCTAACAGCACAGCAAGATGGTCTCATGAGAACATCCTTTGGGAACAAAGCTGTTTTCTTGTAAGGAAATTATATAATAGCTGAAAGAACCAAAAGGGACAGCTTCTCTCTATGGGCAGGAGCTGTTCTGCTCAACACAGTGTGATGTGGGAAAATTCACTGAGGCTCCATCCGATGCCACATGAACAGAGGGTGTCCAGCGTCTGAAGGGATGCAAGATTTACTTACTATCTATGTTCTTCTTCTTTTTCTGTCTTTTTAAAGCAGTTATCATATTAAGCCATTTGTTGTCAAATTTCTTATAGAGATTCCAAAAGAACCCTCCACCTTCTCTCCCTCTCTTCACCTCCCACCCCAGCACAGAACAGAGGGAGACACTATACTGTACAAATTTCCGTCACTGGAGGTAAAACATTTGCAACATAAGTGGGAAACAGATAATTGAGACTCCACAAACCTTGTGGTGTGGCAGACTGCACTTCTTTTTCCCAAAATAAGAAGGGTAGCAACTAAACAGGAGCTGGGTGATCCTAACTTTAACAGAGCATGTGAAACTGATAGGCAATTTCTTTAGCCTGAAGTAGGAGCACTGCAATGCCCTGGAGTCTGGGTCCCTGGTGAAGCTGACACAGCAAGGCAGCTGCCTCCAATGGCTCCTTGCTCACGTCTCACACCAGACATGGTGTGAGGTGCCATGGAGAGCATGCCCAAATGATGTACAGGGATTCTGTGACATACAGAGGTGACGGCCTCCTGTGGGAAATGTCTGTAGTCCCCACTGTGGCCACACTCTAGAGCTGAAGGCGAGGTGTGAGCATTGCTCAGGGAGCATTAAATCATAATATGCCTAGTGAAAATTGTCTGCTGAAACTTGGTCAGATTATGGGTTGCCAGGGCTATATGTGTTGTGACAACTGCCCCATCAGCTTCCAAATGTGGCCAATAAGGTCTGCTGCTATTACCTTGTTGATGGGGCAAACTGGATTTTAGAAAGTTTCTGTGTTTAGTTGTTTTGGTAGGTTGCCAAACCTTTCTGAGAAATACAATCAGGAGAAGGAAAATGGTATTTTAAGCTGTATTAATTAATAAAGCTAAAAATGAGCAGAATTTATTAGAAAGAGGAACTTCTTTATCCATAGAGCTTTCACACTGCTGAATTTTAACTGAACAAAAACTACAAAAAAAGAAAACTATTGCACAATAGGTTTAATATGCATTCTGCTATTAAATAGAAAATTCACAGCACTTTCAACTGAAGAAGTGAGAATAAACAGCAGGACACCAATTGCAGGTTTTTCCTCATTTTAATACCTATGGTGTTCTCATTTTGTAAATTCTATATCCTTGAAATCTTAATCCAGCCTAGGGTGGTGACAGCAGAGGGAAGGGGGCAAGGAAAAACATGTCAAGGATTAAAGAGGATTTAAAACAAGTAAATTTTGCTTTGTCCTCATTCTCTGTAAAACAGGAATTGGACCTGCTGCCCTGCAGAAAGCGAAGGGCTAAACAGACTAAGGAAGTGCTAAATTGATCTGAAGGCTTACGTTGCCATTCCAGGGAATCCAATGCTTGGTTGGCTACACTGTTAGAGGAGTCAGCTGTGGTTTGAGAAACCCACATTAAAGCCTCAATGCCAGCACATGCAGAGCAAGAACCTGTACCTGAGCTTCTTAGAGCACAATTAAGTACCCTTTTAATCACTCAGATATTGGAGAGCATGAAGGACTAGATATTAACTGTCACATGACTATGTTAATAAATTTACAGTTTGGGGTTTTTCCAGAATACAAAGGAAACATTAAAATCTGTTCTCCCACCAAAAGACCATTCTCGTTTTCCAGCCAGATCTGGATATCTAGGACCCTACTTTTGCACAGTGAGAGCACATATTATTTTCTTTTACCTCTCCTGTACATTCCCACAGAGATGCATATATTTCTCACTTGCTTTTTCCCCTTTTCCAGACAGATTTCTTATTCTTTCCTCATTCATGAGGACATTGGACATCACCACTAGCCATGCACAGTACTTAATGTATTGTAAGTACTGCATCATGC
>NW_015094508.1:9272642-9327971 GCF_001431845.1 Calidris pugnax | reverse complement strand
ACACCCAGACTACCAAAAGTAGAAGCCTTTATCCATGATATGGAAAAGGTTCTGGGACACTTGAACTAAACAAGAATTCCTGTAAGAGTATGGTGCAGCTTGTGGCATATTTAGAAAAATGGAAAATATAAATTGGCTGTGTTTTTTCAGAAAGAAAAATAAATAAATTGTTGGGAAGACCAGCCAGTTCTTGTTTATTGTGTTTTGTTTGTTTTTTTGGGTAGTTTTGTGTGTGTGTGTTTTGTTTGTTTGTTTTTTTAATGTACAGAGACAAGCAATGCTTCACTGATCAACATTTGTACCAAGCTGAAGGTCAGACCGCCAGCATTTCTGCAAGCCCATGCATCTGAATTAATAATTGCCTTTCAGGTACTGGTGAAGTACAAAATCATTGCAATGCGTTTTGGAATCACAGAAGCATAGAACAGCTGAGGTTGGAAGGGACCTCAAAAGGTCATTTGGCCCAACTTTTCATGGGAAAGGGACCCTAGATTTGGTTAAAAAAAATAATAATAAAAAAAAATAAAAATTAGAGGGGTTGGAAATCCAAAGAAATTTTTAATTATTGTTATTCTTTTTAAGTTTTGCCCAGATTGTCTCCTAGGTTTCTCTGTAGGTTCATAGATTTTAAAACTAGGAGAGATCACTATATGCAGCAGTTTTTGAAAAAAAAGGAAATGTCAACAAAGTCTACCTCAGGAATTCCTTCACCTAACCCAATAAAGTGTGGCTTAAACATTAGGTTGGTTGTTTGGTGGGTTTTATTTTTCAGTTTTGGGGAGTTGTTTTGGTCTGGTCTTTTAAGAAAGCTGGTCTAAAGAGTTCAAATGAGGGACACACATCACGCTAAGTGATTTATTTTAAAATACCATCTTGCTAACTTTATACAGTGATGGAATATTGTCACAGTTTTCCCTGCCAGGTTAGGAAGCATATACACATTAAGTATTTTATCTCAGTGTAGTCTCTTGTAACCTTTCCACAGACAATATCCAGTATTTATTTTAATAACTATCTAGTAATATCTTTCATGGAGAATGGTGTAGTTTTGCTCAAAACTGCCTACTCAAAGCTTTGGTGCAGGCCATTTGTAGCGTACACTGTTCTATGTAATAAATTCAAGCCTGAGCAACAAAAAAAAACAGCTTCTGAAGAACAAGATGCATCACTGTTTACCAATAAAAATATTCAAGTCGAATACCTTACTAGTTCCAAATATAAATTCCGTCCTATTTATTCCTTTGATAAGCCTGTGACCTGTCCTGTAGCAGTCCTACAGATGCCATGAAAATATTCTCCAGACTTCCAAGCCATTCTTCTTTGAAATATCTGTGGTACTGCACTTTTTCCAAGTAACAGTGTTGAGTACTAGACAATCTTCTGGTTGTGGTTGCACCAGCGTCTCAAAGAAAAATACTTCCCGACTTACAAACCTCTCTTTGCGTTGCTAATGACTAACATTAGCTTTACTCATTGCATCACTGTTCTGGAAAATGTACGTTTGTATTTTTGCTCTGACCTCCCAGTTATTTACATTCTACTGTCCAGAAAGGATTCTCACGTCAGATCACACACACGCTGATTTTGGTCTTACACTTCACTGTACTAAATACTGATTTAGTTCTCACATTCCAAGCAGACAAGACCGGTTGCAGTGACTCACTTTTCATATTATTTCTTCATCACCCATTTTCTAGGGCTTACAGTATTCAGAAAGAATTTCCAGTTACACAGTTTTTCACCATCCATCTTCACTCATAATTACTTTTAGCATGTTCTACCTTTTATAATTCACTAGCTGGGCATTGGTCCATACTGATATTCAAGTAAGTAAAAAATCAGGTGGTTTTTTTTTTCAAAAAGAAATATGGTAAGGCATAAGTATGTATATATAAAGTAATACTAATTTCAATTTAGCAATGAAATAATCTTTCTGATTCAGGATAGTTGTCACCTGAAGACATACAATGAAGTGTTATTTTAGGTTTATTTTTTTTCAAACTTCAAAAAACTTTAAAATTAGAGCATGCGGTTGCCAACTTTTTGTTTCTCATGTAAACTTAAAATATTTTTTCAATTTACTGTTGAATGTAATTTTTATTATCCTTAGTGTCTGAAGTAACTAAATACATTCTCTTTACCAATCATTACAGGCTTTATCCTTCAAACAAATTCCTACTTTTCCTTCCATCACAATCAAGCTGAAAAGAAATCTGATGTTGTGCAGTAAATGATGTAACCCATTAAGATAGACAAGTCCAACCTGCTGCATATATGAATAAAAATTCAGTATCAACAGCATTGTTTAAAAACAGTCGCAATAAAACACAGCACATTTGTAAGGATCATCTAAATAAAGCCATTGCCAGGAAAGCTTGTCACATTGTCAGTTAACAAAGATGGGAAAGACAAGTATAAAAGACATGTATATGGGAGGTTCATCATGTAATTAACTTTCATCTGTAGTAATTATTCTCAAAATACTTCTCATTTATCCCTAAATAAGTAGATAACATTTGCAGTTCTTCTCCATAAGTAATGAAATGAAATTCTGCTACAAAACACTGTTACGTCTGGGGTAGGTCTTAGTCAGCTACAGTGATTCTGTTTTTAAGCACCTATCAAAACCAATGTGCATACAGGATTTAGTCTGATAAGGCAAAGTGTGTTGCTTTTATCATATATCTTTCCATACTTAGTAATGGGTAAAATCTAAATTTAAGTTTTCATTTGTCATCAGACATGTTAAAATAGTTATAACTTCACTGACACCAAGCATCCGATATTTTCAAAAGTACTTCTACAATTTTATTTCAGAAATAAAATGCCAGTAATTTGGCATTTGTAATTACCACTATTATAGCAATGTATTTCAAATAAAAAAAAAAAAAATATTTGGGGAGCACAAATGGTTGCCAGTTTCCTGTTTTCAAGAAGCGAGTGTATCTGAAAATACTTTCAAATGAAAAGCCCTGAGAATATTATTTTGAAGTAAATTACAGAACTATATCTTTTGTATTAAAAAAATAATTAAATGCTTTAAGAAAAATAATAGCTGCTTTAAGCTTAAAGGATAGTCTGAAAGTGAGCACATCAGGTTGAGTGCAATGTGTTGAAACTAACAAGTCATCGTACCTGATCAATGTTTTTTTCCCAACATTCCCTATGCTATTAAATAAGAACAAAATAAATTAAACATATATAAGGAAGTGCAAAGTCTGCTTATTCCAGCATTTGCCACACTGAAACACTTGAAAAATACTGATTAAAACAATCTTTTAATGTGTTTCTTCAATTGGGATGACCAAAATATACGTCCAAGTATTTTTATCTTGGACATTTAACTAATATGTCGGTAAGAGGCTGAATGGTTTGCAGTTTTCCTCAGTTACATAAAGAACACACTTTCTTTTCAGCAACTGTAACCAGTACTGACTCAGTTTCTGAAAATACCTCTAAATTCCAAGAAAGAACCAAATTGATTTAGATGAAAAGGTTGAAATCAGTAGGTCATCTAGCTCCACAGACTGTGCAGCCCCCACACGGAGTCATTTTTGATCAAACACACATAGGAGGAAGACTGGACTTCCTTATCTACCAACAGCACTGTGACCTGTGACACTGCCAGCCTCAGTATGGGCTGTGTCCACACTGCAAAAGGAAAGGTAGCACAGGAGCTGCCTGGAGCCATGATCTCTCTTTGGCTTTTCCTCAGACTACTCCAACTGGCTCTTTCCCAGATAAAACCAGGACAGAGTTCTGAAGTAATTAACCCTAAAGATGACTCCCAGCAAGTAATATAGACCAGAAAATCATAGAATCATAGAATGGTTAGAGTTGGAAGGGACCTTAAAGATCATCTAGTTCCAACTCCCCTACCATGGGCAGGGACACCTTTCACTAGACCAGGTTGCTTAAAGCCCTGTCTAACCTGGCCTTGAACACTTTCAGGGATGGGGCATCCACGACTTCTGTGGGCAACCTCTTCCACTGTCTCACCACAGTCACGGTAAAGAATTTATTCCTAATATCAAATCTAAAACTACCCTGTTCCAATTTAAAACTCTTAACCTTTGTACTATCACTACACTCCCAGACACAGTCCCTCCCAATCTCTCTTGTAAGTCCCCTTTAAGCACTGGAAGGTCTCCCCAGAGCCATCAAGTTTGGTTTCCTTTGTCCTACACAATCTTCTAGCACTACCCTAGAGATTTTGATGCCCAGACATCACTAAACGCCCCCATGTGACATCTCAAGACACGCAGCGTGAAAACAACACTGCAGTGGGCTGCATTATATTTATATTACTTTCAACTGAACAAACATATAAAAAATGATAATTGTTTTGCTGTCACAGTAGCATCATACAGGGCCCAGAGGGAATTCAGAGCCAAGTCCTGTGCAAAGACAACACTTGCCATCTGGTCTAGAGTCCTGAGCAACTTGCGCCACTCTGCATCATTTAATTTATGGGTTAAGCATCACACCCAGGAACTGATGCATTTTGCAGGGTAGATGGATGACTTCATCAGTCTTCATAAAATTCATGCCGTGAGGACTGTTGAGCGGAAAGCTCTGAAATGGACCAAGGTCTGGATACAAAATGAACTCAAGAAATTTGGCAGAAGGTCTTCATAACTTAGGGTAAAGGTTCTTCAAACACAGACACAGAAGACTACCTCCTCTAATTTTGTTGAACAGATTTAAATAAATTATTTAAATCACAGCATCGATTATGATTTAAATTAGCAAGTAGAAATAATGATTTAAATAATTGATTTATATCTTGGTTTGCATTTGTATTTACCAGGTTTTTACCTAAATAAATGTTCACCTCTTTTAAAGTTCAGATTTATTTTCACTAATCAAGATGGGCTATACCTACATATATGTTAAGTAATTACATAGTTCAGTCGACATTTAATGAGTTTCTTAGCTTTTTATACTATTTTATGATGTTAAAATATTATATGCACCTTCTTTAAAGTTGATGATGACATCTTTCACTCGAGGTTTCAATACGAGCATTTCACTGGAAACTAAAATTCAGTTGCAATACCAAAACCAGCACTTTAGAGTGCTCATTTTATAGAAAAGAACTATTATGCTGGAGATATTTAAAGAAAAATAGTAGTGGGCATGGATTTTACCTGGCACGTAAATAGTTGAAACTACAGCAAGAGATTTCTTTGTATCCTTCCAGACTTCAGAACTGAGATTCAGCCTTG
Source organism: Calidris pugnax (assembly GCF_001431845.1). Lineage (NCBI taxonomy): Eukaryota > Metazoa > Chordata > Aves > Charadriiformes > Scolopacidae > Calidris > Calidris pugnax. Next base: position 9,322,743 of record NW_015094508.1, on the reverse strand, counting down.
AGGGGTCTGAGGGATTTTATTGTGGGTTTTCTTATCTTTTCTTAAAATGATTTGAAGGAAAGTAGTAGCTGGCAAAGCAGGAAAACTAATCAGCTTTTCTATTTCATTATTGACAAAAGCGATCTGTAAAAGGAACTATTTATTTTTATTTTTTTTTGCCTGTGAAGAATTAGCTACTGTTTCTTGCAGCCAGTTTAACTTTTGAGCTGGTTTTAGGTGCTTGGTCAGGAATTAGGATAACAGTTGGACTTTCTGCAGAGCTTTGACAGTAAATATATGCAATGGTCTATTGGGGGGGTGGAGGGAAACCATAACAAAAACAAAAAAGCAAACAAACAAAAAACCAAAAGCAAAACAAACCAGCCTGCATTATTTTAGTAATTACTCATTCTCTACTCATCACATTATACTCATGAAATAGAAGAGGAGAAAGTAATTCATCCATTGTAGTCTTCACAAACAGAAGTCTAATTCATAGAAATAACTGCTAGACACAAATATGAACAGTACAGAATAAACTATAAACCATTTGAAACCTGATCTAGCAGTCTAGATTAGACTACACGAGATTAAATCATATCACGTCAGATCCTGGAAGCAAAGTGAAAAATATTTAGTGATATCTTCCAGTAGATAGACAGGACTACTTGTTAAACTGTAAACCGTTCACTCAATAATTTAATGTGCCTGAAAGGGTTTCATTTTCATAAATTTATAATTTGGAGGGATGCGACTTACTGTTAACATTAAATCTCTTTATACTTTTCCATAATCAAGATGATGTTTTATTCTTGAAGTTATAAACTGCAGCATAATTATATAAGTGATATATTAGTAACTTGAGGAATGTTCTCAATGATCTAAAAAGCAGAATACCAGAGTATTCTATTTAAATGAACTAATAGTTTAAGTATTTATTTACTTAAGTATACTACTTAAATAAACTAGTAGATTCAATGAAGCTGAACAATGAGATGCAAACCAAATAATATACTTCTCTATTATATAAAAATGTATAGGTATATAATTATGTTTCTATACCGGCACTGTGATGACTACATTTCAGAGCTCCTAGGTACAATGTAATTTCTGGTCATTTATTAACTTCTTCCTTAACATAAAACATTTCCATGGTAGTAATAAATGCTAATCACACCAATAAAGTTTACTACTTTGATGAAATATTTCTTTACCAAATGGGATTCATTCAATTAGATAACACATATTACATGACAGTTTATGGACCCAACAACATATTTCTCAGTTGAATGTGTGTGGAAATTCTTCCTTTAAGAATTCCTTCCTTTAAGAATCATAACTGCCAGTTATGATACAACTGATTTTAACCCTAATTTTTCAAAATAGTAATTTAAGAGATATTATTTTCAATTTATGAACCTTTTTAGAAGTGACATAAAAAACCCCTTTTGGGAGAATGCTCATGACAAGAATTTGTAACTCACTTTACAAATTCATATTCTTTGGATAAATGTTTTACTTTGCTTCCTTGTTTCAAGAAAACTTTTCTATTCATAGTCAAGATACAGATTTAAATTAATTATTGGCCCTAATTATTAGTTTCACACTTCCACTGTATACAGACAAATTTAAAGTGACCAGTTCCCACTAAATTGAAACTTACTGCACAGTCAATACATATATTCAGACTTTTCCTGAATAAATGTAATTTTAAAAAGTATTTGTGTTTTGACCTCCTAAGTTTTTCATCTCTTGTTGCTGCTTAGATGGAATTGCAATAGATTCAATAGGAAAAATAAACTGAAGACACAAATAAGAACAAAAGTGGAAAAAAAATGTTTCTTATAAAGTTGTTTCTTAAACTTTTTTCAGTTCAGCAGGGAATGGAATATTAATGAATCTACCCTTTGTAAAGTCTGTGGAATTTTTTACTATTTTTATTTCCTATGACATGGTCAGAATATTATAATCTACAATAAAGTTCTTCTTACAGCTTCAGTTTTTCTTGGCATTGTATCAGTGTACCAGGATGTCAATATTGCATTGCTAAAGCCCAAGCAAGACTATTAGAGTTTCATCAGAATTATAAAGAGGGACTTGATTAAAAATTATTTCTTTGTACATGGTTTCCAAAAATATGCCTTTTCGGGACCTAAACTTGGGATGAGACAAACGTACTTGAAATATCTGGCTACATTACTAATGCTGTTTTCTGAAGCAAATGGCCCCAAGACACCATTTTTTAATTTGAAACTATGCCTAGGAAATGTGTTGTAAAAATTCTGTGAATAAATCTGTCGCTCTGACAGCTTTACAATCTAACAAAGGAGGAGGAAACAGGGATTTGTGTCATGAACTAACACTTCATTGCATGAAACTGTTGATTTCTTGGGCTATTTTAAAAAGTCCCATTTTATTTCGTAAGCTACGTAGCTTCCAACAGTACTAACTTAGATTTAGAAGTTAGAACCAGGTAGTGTTAAATATATTTAAAAGGCATCCCAGTTGCTGGAGGCTGAAAATGTATTTCCAGTTACAGTCCTAGACTTCACTGTGTTTTATTTATTTTAATGATACTCCTTCATATTTTCCATCAATTGAAAACCCAGACTTAAAGTTGTATAGTTTGCAAAATACCTTTTTGATGAGCAGGTGACAGAGGAAATGCTATTATTTAAAATGTCGTATTTTAATCCATTTGGTTTGGGGTTTCTATGTTTCTTATGTCTCTGGTTCATCTTTTATTTGCTATCAGAATTAACAGTCACAAATACGTAAATTTTAGTAATGTCATCATCGATACTGTCAATAAATAAATTTAATACTGGATTTACAAAGAAAGAGGTACGTTTTCTTTCCTGATTGCAAAGAACTAAATACATTTCTTGCTGTTCTTCAAAATAAAGCAATAGAATCATAGAAACACTTTGGTTGGAAGTGACCTTGGAGATCATCAAGTAGAAACGTTAACAGTTACCACTGCCAAGTTACTACTAAACCATATCACTAAGCACTATGTCTACCCATCTTAAATACAATCCAGGCATAGTGACTCAATCATTTCCCTGGGCCGCCTGTTCCAGTGCTTAACAACCCTTTCAGTGAAGAAATGTTTCCTAATATCCAATCTAAACCTCCCCTGGTGCAACTTGAGGCCATTTCCTCTTGTCCTATCACTTGTGAAAAGAGACCAAGTCCTTTCTCAATACAGCCTCCTTTCAGGTAGTTGTAGAGAGTGGTAAGGTCTACCCTGAGCCTCCTCCAGACTAAGCAACCCCAGTTCTCTCAGCTGCCCCCAATATGGCTTGTTCTCCAGTCCCCTCACCAGCTTCATTGTCTTTCTCTGGACACGCTCCACCACCTCAATGTCTTTCTCATAGAGAGGAGCCTAAAGCTGAACACCGTATTTGAGGTGGTGTTTCACTAGTGATGAGCACAGGGGGATGATCACTTCCCTAGTCCTGCTGGACACATTATTTCTGATACAGGCCAGGATGCCTTCTTGGCATGTTGTTCATATTCAGCTGACAGTCAACCAACACCCCCAGGTCCTATTCTGCCAGGCAGCTCTCCAGCCACTCTTCCCCAAGCCTGTAGCACTGCATGGGGTTGTTGTGAGCCAAGTGCAGGACCTATTGGCCTCGATCCCTTGATCCAGCCTGTCCGGATCCCTCTGTAGAGCCTTCCTACCCTCAAACAGTTCAAGACTCCCGCACAACTTGGTGTCCTCTGCAAACTTACTGAAGATGCACTTGATCCCCTTGTCCAGATCACTGGTAAGGATACAAAACAGAACCAGCCCCAGTACTGAGCCCTGGGGAGCACCATTTGTGACCAACAGCCAACTGCATTCAACTCCACTCACCACAACTCTTTGGGCCGGACCAGCCAGCCAGCTTTCTGCCCAGAGAAGACTAAACCCATCCAAGTCATGAACAGCCATACATTCTTAAACATTTTGGGTAGGCAGAGAGTAAAATAGATTAAAATTAATGAGATAAAAAAAGTGGGAGCTAAAATTGTATTGTTAAGACAGTAATAGGGAGGATATGCAAAATAGAGAGAAAAATAAAAGTATTAAGAAAATGGAATATAAACCAAAAGGATTTTGAACACAGTCTTTTAAAGTACTAGCTTACAATAACTTGCAAAAATAAATTCAAGAGAAACTTGCCCTGAGTACATTACATAAATTTAATATCAGTTCAGTGTTTATAGATTAAATGGTCTCCCTCCCATTAGTATCTCTAATGTTTTTCTGTCTCTATCCTTCTGCTGCTTTTGGCTATAAAATTGTTTTAGTTAGTGCTATTCTTCAATGAACCCTGACTAAGCTATCCCGCATGCCAGCAAAACATAATACCAAATAAAAACTAAATAAGATGAAAGAATTAAATACTTCATCACAACACATTTATACAGGGAGCAAGAGTGAAAACCGCCTGACCAGGTAGAAAGCTGACATTTTTTAATTTTCCAATGTTCCCACGTTGCTAATTAATACTTTTATATCATGTTTAGTGTCATAGCCTTTCATGGAATAGTGAAATGGTAGAAATGTTTTTAAATTTATGTGGCACACCCAGATGTAATTACAGGGCACCTTCATCAAGATTGGGTGTATTGGGAGCCTTGCAGAAGACATTGTATTTGAGGCATCAGGGATCTTTAACAGGCCATGCCTGCTCTGCTGGGCCTCATTCTTAGGGCTTGAGAAACCCATACGTCATTCATATCACCTGTAACTTATATCTTTGGGAAATATAAACTGTGTGTGGATTGAGGGGTGGAATATATTGATGCTGCCTGAGAGACCACTGCAGGCTTAGTAGGTCACAGAACAGTTTAGCATCCCACAGAATTAATCCCAGAGTTAACCTGAGCTGGCTGGTGCTGTGCTGCACGAATCCTGTGGCCATGGAATAACCTCAGCGGGTTGATTGCAACAGGGGAGCCTGCGGGCAGCTCCCACTGGGCGTCATGATTACACCAGCTGCATGGCATTGCCTTTATCTAACAGCACAGCAAGATGGTCTCATGAGAACATCCTTTGGGAACAAAGCTGTTTTCTTGTAAGGAAATTATATAATAGCTGAAAGAACCAAAAGGGACAGCTTCTCTCTATGGGCAGGAGCTGTTCTGCTCAACACAGTGTGATGTGGGAAAATTCACTGAGGCTCCATCCGATGCCACATGAACAGAGGGTGTCCAGCGTCTGAAGGGATGCAAGATTTACTTACTATCTATGTTCTTCTTCTTTTTCTGTCTTTTTAAAGCAGTTATCATATTAAGCCATTTGTTGTCAAATTTCTTATAGAGATTCCAAAAGAACCCTCCACCTTCTCTCCCTCTCTTCACCTCCCACCCCAGCACAGAACAGAGGGAGACACTATACTGTACAAATTTCCGTCACTGGAGGTAAAACATTTGCAACATAAGTGGGAAACAGATAATTGAGACTCCACAAACCTTGTGGTGTGGCAGACTGCACTTCTTTTTCCCAAAATAAGAAGGGTAGCAACTAAACAGGAGCTGGGTGATCCTAACTTTAACAGAGCATGTGAAACTGATAGGCAATTTCTTTAGCCTGAAGTAGGAGCACTGCAATGCCCTGGAGTCTGGGTCCCTGGTGAAGCTGACACAGCAAGGCAGCTGCCTCCAATGGCTCCTTGCTCACGTCTCACACCAGACATGGTGTGAGGTGCCATGGAGAGCATGCCCAAATGATGTACAGGGATTCTGTGACATACAGAGGTGACGGCCTCCTGTGGGAAATGTCTGTAGTCCCCACTGTGGCCACACTCTAGAGCTGAAGGCGAGGTGTGAGCATTGCTCAGGGAGCATTAAATCATAATATGCCTAGTGAAAATTGTCTGCTGAAACTTGGTCAGATTATGGGTTGCCAGGGCTATATGTGTTGTGACAACTGCCCCATCAGCTTCCAAATGTGGCCAATAAGGTCTGCTGCTATTACCTTGTTGATGGGGCAAACTGGATTTTAGAAAGTTTCTGTGTTTAGTTGTTTTGGTAGGTTGCCAAACCTTTCTGAGAAATACAATCAGGAGAAGGAAAATGGTATTTTAAGCTGTATTAATTAATAAAGCTAAAAATGAGCAGAATTTATTAGAAAGAGGAACTTCTTTATCCATAGAGCTTTCACACTGCTGAATTTTAACTGAACAAAAACTACAAAAAAAGAAAACTATTGCACAATAGGTTTAATATGCATTCTGCTATTAAATAGAAAATTCACAGCACTTTCAACTGAAGAAGTGAGAATAAACAGCAGGACACCAATTGCAGGTTTTTCCTCATTTTAATACCTATGGTGTTCTCATTTTGTAAATTCTATATCCTTGAAATCTTAATCCAGCCTAGGGTGGTGACAGCAGAGGGAAGGGGGCAAGGAAAAACATGTCAAGGATTAAAGAGGATTTAAAACAAGTAAATTTTGCTTTGTCCTCATTCTCTGTAAAACAGGAATTGGACCTGCTGCCCTGCAGAAAGCGAAGGGCTAAACAGACTAAGGAAGTGCTAAATTGATCTGAAGGCTTACGTTGCCATTCCAGGGAATCCAATGCTTGGTTGGCTACACTGTTAGAGGAGTCAGCTGTGGTTTGAGAAACCCACATTAAAGCCTCAATGCCAGCACATGCAGAGCAAGAACCTGTACCTGAGCTTCTTAGAGCACAATTAAGTACCCTTTTAATCACTCAGATATTGGAGAGCATGAAGGACTAGATATTAACTGTCACATGACTATGTTAATAAATTTACAGTTTGGGGTTTTTCCAGAATACAAAGGAAACATTAAAATCTGTTCTCCCACCAAAAGACCATTCTCGTTTTCCAGCCAGATCTGGATATCTAGGACCCTACTTTTGCACAGTGAGAGCACATATTATTTTCTTTTACCTCTCCTGTACATTCCCACAGAGATGCATATATTTCTCACTTGCTTTTTCCCCTTTTCCAGACAGATTTCTTATTCTTTCCTCATTCATGAGGACATTGGACATCACCACTAGCCATGCACAGTACTTAATGTATTGTAAGTACTGCATCATGCTGTATGCAAAGCAATCCAATACTAAATATCCCCATTAATAGTTCTCTGTGACAAAGTCTTTTGGAAAATGTTAACTGATGTAATGACCGTTTCTTTAGAAAGAAATTTATAACAGGTAACACTGTTATCCTCTCTTGGGCAATCTATGACTAAAACTACAGAAAAAAATGGAAAAAATACATTTCAGTATCTACATTCCCTTAAAATAATAAGAATTAGACTAAAAACTTACTCTAGGGAATCACATTCTGTTAACTTCTGATAACCATCCTCTTTGACATCACATTTACAGTACTAGACAGAAAGAAATTAATAGCAGTGCTCATGAAATAATAGAGGCTACTACAGTAGCACATTGACAGAAAGGTTTACATTTGTGAAGATCCATCTAGAGAAACAAAGAAGCTCATATTTTACTATAAAAAGACTAGTCCATAAGACTTTTACATGACCTTTTCAGCTGTATACTATTCATGGATGCACTGTCATTGTTGCTTTCCTGATAAAATTGTGATCGCTTCCTGATAATCATAACCTAGAGTAGAAAGCTCCAATATTAACATCCTTTTAAAAGCTTGCTTATAAAAGAAGAGAGTATGTAGCCCACCAGTCCCTACTGTAGGAATCTACAATATAGGTTACAATTTAATGAATGGTCATACACTTTCTTGTCTTGCTTCAACTTCCCTCATTCTTAGCCTTTCCATTAAGCTCCTAAAAAATTAAATAACAAAAATTAGAGAGAGTGAGAATAAAATTACTGATTTGGTTTGTCATTCAAGACAAGCCTTCAGCTTAGCTTCAAGCTTCATTTCCACACTGTTTCATATCACATAACAATAAAATGGAAACATAAAATCAGGTTAATTTGCCACAAAATCTAGTGGCAAATTTGATGGCATATTTTCATAGTCAGATGCCAACATCATGTGTGTGCTGGGTCTCTCAAAGAGGCAGTATGGCAAGTTATTCAGTGTTGAGCATCTCTAGGACAAGAAAGCATTCAGAAGAAAATAATAGGGTGCTTTGAAAGCATAGGATTGACAGAATTCCCATCTCAGTCCTAGTTCAGTGAATTGCCACTCTGTTAACATCTCAAATTCACTGCTTTCCTGCTAGTATTTCCTTTCTTTCTGAGATCAAAATGCAAACATCTGCGTGAGCTTTTTCAAAAGTTAGGAAACTTTAGATCTTTCTTTGATGTCACACTCCATCTAACATGAGGATTTGAAGGTTTTTTTTGTTTGAGTAGCAATAGCTGCACACCATCTGTTGGTAGCACCTGGAAGTAACATATATGTTGTAATAATAATGCAAAGAATGTTGTTGGTTTTTTACATTATTTTAAGTTGCCTCTCTCACCTCCTTCAGCTCCTCGCTTTCCAATACCTGAAGATTAAAAGGCAACTAGCACCTTTCCTTTATCCCTGCCCCTTCCCATGGTACCATCATATTTATCTGAAGACCTCCACCCAGCATCTGAACCAGCATTACTGTTGTGCCTCCACAATTTTTTTGCCTTCTTGCTTTGTAAGCATCTTTAGTGTTCTTGACAGAGGTGGGCTGGGTTCAGCGTAGCTCCTGTAGAAGCTCCTTTGCTGCACCTCGTCTCCCTGACAACGTCTGCTGCTACCTTTATTTCTGTAGGGCTATCTCTCAGTGTCACCTGCTTCAGCATGGTCCCCAAACTAATAAATCCAACAGATCTTTGATATTAGTACATCCCACCAGTGAAGTGTACATCAGCGCTTGGTAACTTGCTTGAGTGAGCTGACAGATTGAATCCAGTATTGGATTGCTGAGAAGGATGTACACAAGGATGTGCAAAAGTCAGGACCATCTCTGTATACCTCATACCTTTCCAAAACATGGAAGTTTCCTTTCATTGTCCCCGAATGCTTGCATGTTTGATTGTTATTATGGAAACTGGGCACTCAAGATCACAGCACTGTTGTGGGAAGGATTTTCTAACAGAAATATATGAGGTTTGGGGATTGTCTTGAGGTACATGCAGGCTTGGGGAGAGGCCAGCACTAGCTGTGTTCACAATTTTTCTCTGTGAAAGGCAACTGACTTACAAATGCCCATCTTACAAAAATATAGACATACTGCCTATTTTTAAGTTTCATAAATATAGTTATTAAGAACAAACATGGCTGTTTCAACTCTAACTATTCGAACCCCATTGTTTTGAAAGATACATTTTTTCTAACTGCTGATTCTAACAAAAAAGAACAACCATGAGTTTAAAAGGTTCCTACTGATAATGCATTTTCATGTTTATAATCCCTAAAAATCTAAATCCGTTTTAGCTTGTTCAGTGCCAGAGGCTTTCACGGCTTAAAGCAGTATAGTTTATAATTAGCTAAGCTATGTCAGATACATGAAAAACCTCCAAGGCCAGCCTGAACATAATAAGAACTATGCTGGTATGTTCCCCAATAATATGACAACAAAGTGGTAGTTTTGACTTCATTTGTCAGTCTGCAGAGCTCTGGACCTCCTATTTATAGCAAGCACTATAAGGAGGTATGATGCATGCTGGAATGAAATTCAGTTCAAGACATCAGTAAGTGAAGATTTCACCAAGGACACTAAAAAAAACAGTCTCAAAAATGAAGGCAGCAATTTAAGAAAAGAAAATAAAAGCCATGGCTATATTCCAAACCCACTTTGTTATTACTGATAGGTTTGAAAGATGCTGATGGCAGCCACCAGAGCATAATAGTGATGGTGGCTTGTATCCCACAACTATAAAAAGCTTTGCTAATTCCAAGGAGTGTTTCAAGCACTCTTGGGCTCAGTAAAGAGGGCAAATAACAGGCGTAAGAAACTATGAGTCTCTTATCACTCTCTGTGGTCAACTGAATAATTGATTATAAAAATGGAAACAATTCTTTTGGGCACCACTTAGAGACCCCTAGACCAGAATTAACTACAGGCTGTTTGTCAGGTCAAAGCCATGACCTAGGCCACGTAGATCAGCATCAGCAGCTCAAATTTCCACATGTGGAACCACACTTTCAGTGTTTTTGATATTCCTTTTATCTTCAAGTTATAAAACCCTCGAAGTTGGTAGTTTACATTGCAACCAATAACACGCATCAAAGCTTCTAAAATGAATATGTATTTCTATATTATATAACATAACTGTGCACACATTTAAAGAGACAGAATATATACATTCAAGACAATAACTATTTTAGAAGTGCATAGATGGATTTCTCCAAGGAATTTCAAAACATGGCTGCTAAATGCTAGAAATGCTTCTATACAACGAATTTAATATAATCAGCACAACAACCTGCTGTACACATTTTTTCCTGAAGTCCATTCAGAAAGGACGCCTTATAGAAACTTGAAAGTAACAAATTTTGCACTGGAAACACTTATTATTATTTAATGTTCATATTGAAATAGTTCTCTGTGATCCCATTTGCAAATGCCTACTATAAACTTATTTTGAAACTCACAGCTTTTCCCCATAGAGTTTAGAAGATAAAACTAATGTTATAACATATAAAATCTCCATATTATTTATTTTAAATATGAGATCTTAAGGTATCAATTAGCCCAATTAATATCAAGATATCAATGTCCGTTTAACTTCTGAACATATGCAGTAGTTGTCTAATTTTCAGAAAAGCTCCATGAAGCTTTACTAGTGAAAGAACAGGAATGGATATACTAGATCTCACTTAAGAAAGCAAATAGAGTTTTGAACATTCTTAGAATTTGCTTTTCTGATGTATGAGAGAATTGTCCTTATTCAGAAAACAATAGAATACAAATATCTATTTAATTGTTTGCATGAACTATGGCTTTGAAAATAGAAATAGCTCCCTTTGTTATAGTAATTCTGGGCAAACAATATTTGTCGTTCAGAACCAACTTCTTTCCTAATGAATTTACCATACAGCAAGCAAGAACACAACACAGCATTAATCTGCGAACTGTAACTTTTATCTACATGCTGTAAGACAAAAAACCTAGAGCAGTCAATTAGAAAATAGAAAAGCTTAACTTTAACAATGAGTGCCTTGGAAGTACTTAAAGTAGGTGCCCTTTGCACGTCCTTAAGACAATGGAGTCAGATAGCATAGCCTGGTGATGAGACCAGCTCAACTAGTTCTGAGAGAGCTCTGCCTGTACTCTGTCTTTGAGACAGGCACATCAGATACACCAGAATGACTTTTAAACAATGAAGATACTTTTTATCAATATTGCTGACCCACCCCACAGAGTGGGTTCTTCCTTTAGAATTCACCTGTAGACCAACAACAAATTTCCTGAGCTTCTGCCAACAATACATCACCAGGTATATCCCTAGGAGAAGACTTTCTTTCTCCCATTGCTCTGGTCTGGCCACATGTCCCACTTCTTGCTTTACTCAGAATTTGTATCTCACTCTCCTGATGCTGGGGGATCCCTGGCTTTTTGTCTCACAGCCCTGTTCCACTCATCCTTAGCTGCTTTCTGAGATGGTAGAAACTCCCCTTTCTCCAGAGAGCTTTGCTTATTTAGCATGACTTCACGCTAAATTGCTAGAGCAATGTGAATGGACAGCCTTCATTCTTGTGCAGAACTTAAATAGGCAGTAAATCACAACCAATAAAGCAAATAATCCAAAACATCTCATTTTCTTTAAAGAGAAGACACTTCTATGTTCTTTACACTCATGTTACTTAATTATGTTTCAAGTAGTCACTGAAATATTGGACGGCTTTTCAAATGTCTACGGGCTATATTCTCAAGAAGAATAATGACATCTAGTGACAAGACAGAAAATGACAGCTCTGTCTTCCCTATGCAGGACTGAATCCAAATCCACCTCTACTCTTGCAGAAACTATATACTCACCGTATCTTCAAGATTCATTGATTCTCGTGTTAAAAGTCAGCAGAGATGATAAACCAAACAATAATTTTATCATCTGGCTTGCTTGGATATGTGTTCAGCTGGATTTTAAACGCACAATATTTTAATTTCACAAATTAAATGCCCCTCTTACTTTATCTTACGAACTTATACCCTGATGTGTTCAGAAAGCAGTAAATTATAACATACACTTGACAGACTTTTTAAAAAAATACTAGCAAAAATTAGTGTACTATTTATATATTCCCTCTCCTGTCCCTGGCTCCCTTCAATATGGCTTCTACATCAGAAGAGTGCAGTTTTGTATCATTCTGTTCACAACATAGAGAATAACATAAAAGCTTGGTGGGAACATTGTAGATATTGTAGATTAAAATACATGAGTTCGGGCAAAACTAGTGTCTGCAAGCTTTCCTGAATACTTGGGATTTTTTTCCCCAGAGGGCATAATTTCTCTTCTATTTTCCTAGAGAGTGAATGAATTTCTGGGATATAAAATTTGTACTCGTGTTTCTGCATGATAGTTCTTAATATGGATCTGTATACAAATGCCTTTCTAAATTATGTATCTTTTCCAGCTCTTACTTTACCAACTTGACAACATAACATTGTGTAAAGGAATATTTGTACTATTTAGCAGTTCATTTTGTGTTCTATTAATTATACGATACAAAACAAAGCACTGAGCTACATCACATTACTGTAATTAGCTCTGTGGTACCATGCTGGACTCGTTTCCAGCTATCCTTAATCGGAAATTTGTTATAGAAAACCACAATTCTTATTTTAATGGTGGCTACATTATCTAACATGTGCTGTATATCATTTCACAGTTCTTTCATTTCTTCCTGATAAACTTTAAAATTCATCTAGAAGACTGTTTTAGTAGTGATGCAGTAACTTAATCCTCTATTTCCTTGTTAAAAAAAGATTGCACATGATATACTGGCCCATTTTAGTTCAGAAAAGTGGAGCATATTACTGCAACATAGCCTTTTATCCCAACGGCTAAAGTATATTTCTGAATTCCATTGGATAATTATGAAATTTAGACATATATGCAAATACTGTTCTGAATAGTAATAAAAATTAAAAGGTACTCAAATTTTGTATCTGTCCTGTTACACATGTAAAGACCAATGCTGAAAATTCCTAAAAGTAGGCATTTTTAAATCAGATATTTATTTATAAGTGTACTTATTCCCATTAATAGAAGTGGGCAAAGATGTTATGCCTTTCAAGTTTGCATCAAGTTTTAAACAGGGCAACTCTGCAGGGACTGAATAAATTGGTAAACACATCTCCTTTCATTTTAGTACCATGCTGACTCCAAGAGCTGCACCAGAGAACTTCAGAAAAAGTATTCAGAACAACCACATTAGTAAATTCTTATTATAGATGATGCTGTCAAAATAAAGCTTGTCGTTTAAAGACCTATCCAGCTGTTCTGTTTTTTTCTGCCTAAACAACTAACATTTAATTATTAATACAATTATTAATAAATTATGAATACAATAGATTGCATAATTTAGATATAAAATGTATTGTTTCTACTGAGAATGGAAAATCTGAATTGTCAACTTAGTTGAAGATTAAGATGATGATAAAATAATATAGTAGTAAAAACAATGCCAGTTTGTCTAATAAGAAAAATAAATATTAAAATTGGAGGATGTACAAGTAATTATACAACAGCGACCATCTAGTTTTCCACATAAGAAACAAAATATGAGTCATGAAGAAAATTTTAATTGGAACTGCTAAAGATGAAACGGCTTATTTAGTTAACTGGTCCATATGGTTTTTCAGGGTGACAGCAGCTATCTTAGAAAGAAACACAACCCATTTTTCTATACAGCTGATCAAATTTTACGTTTATGGAATAAACAGAACTTTTCATTCATTTCAGAGTTCTTCAAGGTAAAACCCTTGGTTTGTAAAGCTACTTGTCTATAAAGAATATAAACATATTTTCTTTCTGTGAAACAGAGTAGCAAAATCAGCAACCACAAAAGCTGTTTATATGTCTACTGCTCAAGGATACATCTACGTTTGCATTTTAGTTTGGCTCAGGAGTCCATTTTGAAGCTAGTCCACCTTTACCAGTTTGGTTTGCATAGCAGAGAAGTCCTGGCATGCAAACAAAATGCAAATGAAGTAAAACCAGAAGGTATGTACCAGGACTACATACACAGTGCACTGTGGTCATTAGGACCTAACTAGAGCTAATCTGAAGTAAAACCCCTGAAATACAGGCAATGTAGACACTGGTTTCTCAGTGCTGACTGCTTCAGGCTGCAGTAACCCCCCTGTTACGTTACCTTATTTGCTAGTTAAGATACAGCCTAAGAGGTCTTTAAAGTTAATAATCCGTCTGAGCAAGGTCCTGACAAACGTGGATGTCTACGGTTGCACTGTAGAATCATTGGCTAATGTCTGTTTTCTCATATGCCATCATTCTGGTGATTGACAACTTTGTAGCAGAAAAGTCCCTACTACCTATGCTGAATGAAGTTTAATTTTCCAATCTTCTCCTATACTGAACCTGGAACACTGAAAGGCAGCTAGATATAGTCAGCTGCCTTTTCCCACTTTCCAGGGAGAGCAGGTCATGCTTTGAAGGGACGGGATAGAAACCAATTCCTGAGGGATGACTGTGTGTAGGAATTTCTAACGTGGAACCTGCTCTGCAGTAGAAGTCCAGGAATCTCGTCCACAGTGAACGTGGGGAGCGTAACAAAACACACACAAGCACACCCACATGCAAGTGAGCTTGTCTCACAGAAGAGCAGTAGTGCCTACCTCACTGACTCAAATCTTCAACATATAAAAACATATACATACAGTTTAATACATGTCTGTGGGTCTCTGAATGCGTTGCTGCTTCGTATGGCAGGATGTGCCTAGTCAGATATGTATCAGTTTTAAACAGAGATTAAAATTGTCATTTTTAGTCTTGCGCCTAGCAAATTTTCTTAATTTTCTCTCTATTTCCTAGTATGAAGTAGAAATGTAACATAACAATACACTACTGTTTTGTATGAATGTTTAAGCAGCCCATGTACTTACATATAATGCAGAGAATGATTCATCAGAACTATTGAAATGTAAAGGCTTCCGCTTTGTGATATGCAGAGTATTTTAGCCTTCATTCAGGTCTGCAGGTATTGCAGTTAGTAAAGACCACAGAAATTTCATCACTATACAATATTTCTGTGTATTTAGGTCACAATGTATTTAAAGATATCATTGGAACTATGCTTTAGAGCACAAATACTCAGATAAGTGAAAAAATTACATATATTTAACCATTTCCAACCAGTTAAGAATGTTAAAGTGGTTTATAGCATCTGTTAATTCAAAAGTGTAATTTAACATTGCAAATTAGATATTAGCAGCCTTGAATGTTACACAGTGATGCTCTGTTTGTTTTAAAAAACCCCTCAATATAGTTTGCTAGAACGCATCAGTAGAAGTCAGAATACTGCTTTCTGCAAATTCTAGCCAATCTTAAATGCCATATTTTGCTACTGAACACCATGCAACCACTGGGTAAATAGCTCGCATTCTGTCACGTTCTTTAAAAAACTTCTTTACTCAAGCTTCAAGATCTTTGGAGGTAAGACCACAGAACATCATTGTATATTTATTAATTTGTTGCTATAATTCTTGGTGCAGGTGTGCAGTTTCTGTTCTAAAATGGCAGCATTCAAGGTAATTCGTCTGACTTTAGATTTGCAGTAAAGTGGGAGTAATGTGCCAATATCAGCAAGTAAATCATCTGTACATTTTAAGTTCTAAATGCCCGAATGTTCCACAGAAGTCCTGTGAATATTGCCTAAGTTTGCCCTGATTTAAAACAGCAAACATCAAAGAGGAGAAGAGAGTACACTTTTCAACATGTTGGTACAGATCTCATCCAAAATCCAGAAAACACAGCAGAAAGATTTCATTACGCATAACAGCAATTCCTGATGACTTAAAAACATCAAGTCATTAAAAGGTTTTTGTGAGTACTCACTGGACATGTGAATTCACAGAAGGACACAATGCAAACACTCACCAAACTATGTACTTCTTCATAAATGGTACTTACCTAGAAAGCAAACAAACAGAAAAAAACCTTAAATGTCTATACAGACACATGCACATCTTAGCACCCTAGAAAATGTCAGAGGTTCACAATATTGTACGCCCTTCTGCAAAAGGTTCCAGTCAATACGTATTCCTAGATTTACAACTTACACACCATTGGCTGCATATAGTCACAGCCACTTTTAAAAGATTTCTCATGTCAGTTTTATTTTTCCTTTCTCCTTCTTAATTTTGGAAAATCCCCACTTTAATGTCTAAAAAGACTCACAAAGTTTTGCTGCTTACCCTACATTCAAATTTTAAGAGTCACTTGCAATGCAAAAATACGTTAAAAAAAGTACAAGATTCTAGCTACAAAATTAAATAATACACTAAGAACAGCTGTAAGAAGAAGAATTAGCATATTCCTAAGCAGGTTATTAAAAAGATTAAAAGTTTATCTTTTTTCTACAGCTTTATGCTTTAGTTTTAGATAATCCTACTCTGCAATTCCAATACTCTTTCTACTATCACAGCTCCAAAAATTGTTCCAATGTTATAAATATATAGTGCTAAATAGCATTGTTTATTCATAGGTCTGGGTCTTCAATCACATGTTTTGCCTACCTCTGATAGAGTAAAAAAAACCAAACAACAACATATCACATAGACTCGGCCAACTTCATAACGCTTGAGTCCTCAAATACCCAGTCATGTGACATATAATCGAGAGTGAATAAACATGATTAATCTTGCCCTTTAGAGTCATTTCATGCCATTAAGTCATGAGGCATTCTCTTGTTTTCAGTTCTTTCAAAGGGGAGGGAAAAAAAAAACCTGGTGAAATTTCTTAACTGGAAGGAACTTCTACCTGTGAATTTCCTGCCTGTGCTTTAGAGCAAGGTCATCAGAATGTGATTGTATGCTACAGTTGTGTAAAATAGGCTCCAAAAATTGTACGCATGAAAAAAAAAATCCCAACTAAAACCCAAAATCAAGCTTTATGCCCAAATACTGGAATTACTGCATAGGGTTGGTCCGTACTGTGGTACAGCTGTTCTAAATTGTTTTGTGTTGCTGCATGCAAATGTTTCCATACCTATGTGTTTGCAGGTGTAATAAAATCAGCTATTTCCAGTAGTTCACAGCAACAAAGTCCCCTGAGCATTCGTTAGCTAAAGAAAGGTTTCAGTTACTGTTCAAGCTAGAGATGAGAATAAGATTTGATACAAAAGGTCTGTTATGACACTGGCAAATGTAAGACTGTTTAATTTGTTTCATATCATGTGTTATTGGTTGTGAGCTGCTTCTGCACAACAAAACACAGTGTCAGGCCCTACATCAAACTTGGCTCTATTACATATTTATGAATTAGCAGTGAATCTGCTGCAATGGGTGTTGTAATGCTGTGCCCAGTAATCTTGTTACAGTAGTAATTGACTTTGCTTTTCCCTTTTCCTTATCTAGGCTCTATAACACAAATGCTCCACCTTTGCCAACGTAGGAATTTTGTGGTTCAAGCAAACATGACCGTCTGTGCATGATGTGCATGACAAAGCTGGAAAGATGTATGTATATTTTTAGAAAAACCTTTTTGCCTTGCTGACTCTCCTCATCACAGTCATAATATACAGCCAGAACAAAAGTCAGAAAACCATCAGACAAAGGTGACATTTGATAAAGGAAAGATATTACCCCAAAAACAAACTAAGAACAGCAGACATATGTATCCAAAGCAGTAGACAGTCCTGATCCATACAGTCTCTTATAATTCTAATCATTGTGATAGCAGAATTAGAAAGATATTGGAAATGTATCCTCAAGGCTGACAGACATTTGAGTTTAGGAAGGCTTGGAAAAGGCATTGTAATTCAGCTTTTTCCATTTCAGCCATTGAAGAACTGTTAGCCATTAAAAACCACTTTAAAGACAACAAATGTAACCTGCACAAGTTGGAGTTGCCTTCAAAAAATCCTTGGTCCGGGTATCAAATATTTGAAAAAATAAAAAAAAAAATTATACTATAAATTGTCACAAATGCCTTTATTTTTCTAAATACATGCACAATTCATATAATTCTAATGAAAGAAATATCAAGCTGAAATTCCTAATCTGTATCTTTTTCGTTTGCATACATTTTTGATCTGGATGGCAATTATATAGGGTATGACATGCTCTAATAGAAAAAAATCCCATAGAATTCAAGGATTCCTGGAAAGACTGATTTTATCAACTTCTTCAGCATTTTCCAAGATGTCCCATATGTAAGTCTTAGTAGACTGATAGGTCTCTCACTGCATATAGCTGTGGAAACTTGCACCTATATCATGGAAAACTCATCTGCAGAGACCTGGAGTGAATCTATGTGCTTGTGAAGATCAACCATTATTATCTCAGTACTTTATGCTGACCGGCCTGAAGTCTAAAAGCTAGCTTACAGCCAGATTGCATAAAGTGCTCAGTATTGACTACTGAATATATCCACAGATAACAAAAGTAATTTTATTATTTTTTTAATACCAAAGGGAAAAAAAAAAATAAAAAAAAAACCACAAAAAAACAAAATCAAAGAAAATAACTTCTCTTGTATTCCAGTTCTCAAAAATTGAAAATCAGATCAGAAACTCTAATCGGGTCCTTGTCAGTCCTGAAATATCCTAATCCAATCCACCCTGCACAAAACTCTACCTGAAACCCCAGATCTACCTAGCAGTACTCATATGTTTAGATAGCACTGAAACCTTATCATCAATTAACTTAGTATAAAACAATAGCAATTTTTAATAGTTCCAGGATTTGTGAGTTCAATTTATTGCAGCTGAAATAGATTAAAAGTTTGTCTCGGTAAGCAATGGCCATTCTACCTACACAGCTGTGCCAAGAAAATTTACTTCCAAGCTGCAGGTCTTCTGTCATTCCATTTTTGTATTATTCTAGATAACAGTGCAGCAGGTATGCATAAGTGTGCTGTGGGTTTATAAAACAGTATTAATGTTTTCAAAGATTGTTCCATATGAATTTTTGAGGCAAAGAGTACTGTATGTTATATAGTATTGAGTTAACTAAGCATTTAAAATTATTAATAATTTAAAGCTGCAGATGGACTTGTGGCTGATAGGATCGTAAACGTTGAAATATCATCATCCTTTCGTATCAGTCCAAGTGTTGTGTTCTTCATTGCTACCCAACCAAGTGTGGTTTTCTTTGTGACTGCTCTATTTTTTTCCCTTAAACATGAATCTTAGCTTTTCTAATTTCTCAAAATCTCAAGGATGTTTGCATTTTTCCTGCTAGGAAACAACATTAACAAAAATCCAAAAATTACTTGGGAACATTAGAACTTTATACGGATTATCAGAAATGAAACTAGTTTAGCCAAATGATTCATGTTCATTTCACGGCATTAAAAGAACCTCAAAATTCTTTGAAAACAGCAGTTACTGATTAATTTAATTGTGTAGAGATGACAGAAACCATAAGTAAATTAACCAGATAACACCAGCATACATTTTCTGTACCAACTTGTGCAAGGGTGGTTTGTTGTTGTTTTTTTTTTTTTTAATTCTAGCTTTGAAAACATTATAATGAATGTTTAAACACAAGAAAAACAGATCTATACAAAGCATACTGAGGTTTACAAGATCAGGAGACACGAATGTGAAAGTCTGCCAACAAAATGACAACCTAACTGTGCAATGTATTAGACATTATGCAACAATAAAAGAATTATGAGTTTAGTCTATATAAAGGACTAATTCTACTTCATTGAACTTAGGCTGTTTGCTTTCTTATGAATTATTAAAACTGGAAAATACACTATAAAAGTAATGCAAATACTTAGCTGGAAAATTATACGTCCAAGGAGTTATTTCCTTCCAGATTACTTTATCAAGGGCTTTATAGATATTATTTATTTATTTTCAGCCTTCTTTCTAAAATAAGGGGTTCCAACTAGCCTGAACCTGACTGCGTACCTACTGAAAATAAATAAGAGGTGAAAAACTATGACCAGTCCACAGACATGACCCCACTGTCACACCTGCATTACGTATCCTCTTTTAGATGTTAAAACCTCATATGCAGGCTGTTGTCTCTCACTGACTGCTTGGTTCTTAGTGTGTGCAACTACTTGAAGTAAATTAGGAGGGAATAGTTGTTGAATATTGTTGATACAAAAAGATGGGTGTTTTTTTCCTATGTGAGCCTAAATCTTGTATGTTCATTCTGATGACATGTATTCAAAGTTGTTAACATTGTAATACAAACATTTCTGTTGCTATTTTCTTCTTCTACTGGAACTAGAGGCAACAGTATGCATCATTGTGTATTCTTAAAAGAAATACAAATTAAGTACGTCCTATACTATCCTAGAAGATACATTGGTTGGAAGAGGAGAATAGATAGGCATTTCTGAAAGTCCACAGGAACTCCTCTGTACTGATGGTAGAGATCTTTTCATGCCCAAACCAAATATTGTGTCTTAAGCGGGGAGGGAGGAAGAACATGCAAACTTAACTACTTTTTTTCTTATTGTTTGTGTATGACCTTCTCCAGGAAATGAAAAATCATCATCATCCCCCCAACAATTACTTTGTGCTGTACAAAGTCACCTGAGCAGGAGAGGGTTCTCTTCCAAGAAGTCTAATAACAAGACAACATAGAATTTAGATTTCCTTAATCTCAGTGTTATTCCATAACTGCAGGTATATTCATTATCTATTATATGTTCTATTACATGGTCAAAAACATAAAAAAAAATAAATCTCAGAAGTAGCTACAGAAATTCAACTTTTCAAAACACATAAACCAATCTTATAACTTTCTACCAATTAAATAACTGTCTTAGCAGATGAGCAGAGAGCAGTGGATATTATCTGCCTCTACTTCAGGAAGGTGTTTGACGCTGTCTCCTATAAGATCTTCACGGAGAATCTGATGAGGTGTGGGCTGGATGAATGAGCCGTGAGGTGGACTGAGAAATGGCTAACAGCTGGGTACAGAGAGTGGTGATTGGTCACATGAAGATTAGTAGCTAGCAGAATACCCAATTCCAGGCATCAACACTGGATCCAATCCCGTTCAAGATATTCATTAATGACCTTGATGATGGGGCAGAGCATACCCTCAAAAAGTTTTCTGATAACACAAAGCTGGGAGGAGTGGCTGATACTCCCAGAGGATCATGCTGCCATCCAAAGGTACCTCAATAGGCTGAAGAACTGAGCAGACAGAAAACTCATATAATTCAACAAGGAGAAGAGCAAAGTTCGTTCTGCTCCTGGGGAGGAACATCCCCAGGTACCATTACATGCTGGGGGCCACTCAGCTGGAAAGTAGCTGTCCAGAAGGCCCTGGAAGTCATGGTGGACACAAAGTTGAATGTGAGCCGCACTGTACCCTTATGGCAAAGAAGGTTCATGGTCTCTGCATTAGGAGAATTGTCAGCAGGTGACAGAGGTGAGGTTCTGCTCAGCACTGATGTGCTCACCCCTGGAGTACTGTGTTCAGCAGAAGAGAGATATGGAGCTACTGGAGACAGTCCACTGAAAGACCACTAACATGATCAAGAATCTGGAGTATGTCTCTAGGTAGAACCTAGAGTTTAGCCCAGAGAAGAGAAGGTGCTGGAGTATCTTATCAATTTGTACAAATACCTGCAGTGAGATTGTAAAGAAGATGGAGGAAGGCTCCACCCAGTGGTGCCCAGTAACAGGTACAAACTGAAACACAAGAGGTTCCCTCTGAACATCAGTAAACACTTTTTTTACTGTGAGGGTGACCAGTACAGGCACAGGTTGCCCAGAGAGGTTGTGGAGTCTCCGTGCTTGCACACACTGAGAAGCCCTCAGGATGTGGTTCTGGGTAACGTGCTCTAGATGGCCCTGTTTGAGCATGAGGGTTGGACCAGATGACCTCCAGAGGTCTCTTCTAGCCTCCACGATTTCTGTATAAAACCAGATTGAACAAATAACTCTAATTTCCATTTAATAGAGAACAAATCCTCTTCCTTCTGGGAACAGACTGGATAAATTATTACGTCCTTTTAAATGCCTTTTCTACAAACTTCTTATGCTCACCAAAGAGCTTCTTGTTTTTGGCATGTATTTTGCTTATTTTAAAAGGAAGCACATAAAAGGATTAAAACCTGTATATTACTTCTTTAAATGATTGGGCTTTTTAAAAAAACCTGATGTCTTTTTTCCCTTATTTATGTCCTACAGTCTACTCTATGCATTAACTGTTTATTTTATACTTCTCCATCTTCAACAAATTCAGATTTGTAGAATATAATTGCTCTGTGGCCTTTTTGGCATTTGTAGAATAATACTGTGACCCTTCTGGCATTTGTATAACAGATGAAAAACAGCCTCAAATTTGACAACGGTAGATAACATGATCAATCACTTTCACAAGTCTTTTATTTCTTTGTAATGGTACTGTTATTTCCATCCTCAGGAACAAGAAAATACAATGTGTCAGCTACATACAGAGTGTTATTTTCTCACTCTCTTTCTTTTTCAGCTATGATATACAAAACCACCAGGGAGATTTTCACTGAAAAGAATCCACACCTAAAGGTTTGAAAGTTTTTTTTAAAAACATTTTACTTACACATCTTACACATACACTTATACATATAAGATGTTTCTCAAAACACACCTCCTATAACATCAAAAGAACAAGAGATATTAAGAAGAAGAAAGCTTACAGTATGATTCCACACTTTTTGTATATTTGCTACATATAGATGTTCTGCGTTGGATTCTGGCCTAAATCTTCTAGACCAACAGAGAGTTGCCTTATTTCAGTTTTAGCAGTTCTGTATGGGACTACTTTTAAGTGTACTCAAGACAATATGTAGTTAAATGAATATCGTAGATTAGCAAGGCATATTATGTTTCACCTCATATAGTAGAATGATAGTTTAATCACAATAATGGACTAAAATATATATACAAAAATTGATTTGTTTCAAGTCTTTGTTCTGCTAATAACAGATTAGCAGAATCTAATTACCTTACACGAGGAAATCCAAGTCACAGTTGAACTTCCTTTAAATGTTATAATTATAATCTACATTGTTTCATGACTCACTTTTTATAACATAGTGCTGCAATACTGTTGCTCAACAAAACTCAAATTACTTCTATATAGTATTTTCTTTCCTTTTTGCACCAGTGATCATAGAAAGGCACATGAGACTACTTCATAGGTGGATCATCTTTGGGGAGATAGGACCTCACAGGCAAGCTCAGGTAAATGGGCTCAACCCAAAAGCTAAGGATTCCCTCATACTTACCTATCTATTTCTTTCAGGTAATTGAGTAAAAGCAACAGATGACTTTTTCTCTCTTTTCTTAGAATCATTGTCATGCACTTTGTATCAATACACTCCTTTACTATTACTAACGCATTGTATTACTAACACCCAAACATTCCACAACCTGATTTATGGATTAACTCTTTTAAAACATCTCTAAAGTCACTAATCTTGTTTTTTGTGTCCCCAAAGCCATTTGCAGAGAACTTATTTGTATGCACAACAGTGTCTGATCCCTTTGAAAGGCCTGTTTCTGTTGCTATAGATGGTTCTAACTTCTTCAAAATAAGTTTGTGAACCTTCATACCGTGGTCTCATTTTCTTTGCATTGGTAGCCCAAATGACAAATTGAGCTTTGGTCTAAGTTTCCATCCACAATAACAGAACCCTAGGCTAAATTCTAGGATGCTACAATTCAAAGTATCCGCCAAGCCAGTGTGTATAAATTAAAGTTCCAGTTTTGCTGGGGCTCAGGCCAGCAAAGCGGAGGCAGTGTGGTTACTAAAAGCCTTCTGAAACACAGACAAGCCACCCCAGGGTAAAAAGTTTTTGCAAGTTTATTGCTCTATGCTTTTTGCTCACATGCTCATTTTTTACGATGCAATAGATGTGAAACAATGCAATATAGCTTGCTTTCTTAGTAAAATAAGAGTAATTTCTCACATCAACCAAGGCTCTGCAGTCAGGGTGGGTGATGATTTTTTTAAACACACCACAATACCTGGGTTTGCCCACAAAAATCTCACTTTTACCAAGGATCATACTTCTATGATACTTTTGATTTAAAAAAAAAAAAAAAGAAAAGGAGAAAAAAACCACAACATCCTCTCAACCCCCCAAACACTCTTTTTCCTTTTCCCTAGGAAGCTCTTTCTTTCCTTCTGCTTTACTGATCTGCCCCTCTGCCAACACTTTCTCAAAGAGAGATGGAACATAACTCAGGAAGACTTCATGTCTGCTATGCAAAGTGCAACAAGAATGACTGCAACCCTCTTGTCTTCCTTCAGCCCTCAATAGAATTTCGGTTCTTGCTTCTTGCTCACTTAGGACTCTGCCAACTTACAAAAAGGCTGTAAATCTGGTCTTTTCAAATGCGTTTCTCAGCAGAGCTGGAAGGAGAGAATGAGGCTAACCCCTATCACATTCTTCTGCCTAAAGCTGGAGTAGAGGTTCCATGCAAGCAGCGACTCTTAGAGGGGACCAGGGAAGTCGTGGCAGAGTAGGACCACCCAACGCTGAACATCGACCAACTTCCAAAGAGCTGCACAAAGCACAGCACAACACTGGTATCCCAAGTGCTGGTTTTGTGGCTAAATACTTCCATATAGCTTTATATTGTGTAAATATGCTTAAAAGGGACACTAATAATACTGGAACATGGGACATCAATGAAAAACATATGGAAAGCAGGGGACATGCTGTAAGTTCATGTAGTCGTTTACTTCGCTATAACATGAGCTGAAGTCATAAAAGCTCATCAGTTGTTAATTTTTAATTAATTGGTAATTCAGACATCCTGGTCTGCTAATAAATTTTTCATGTGTAGCCCTTTTTCAGGCTCTCTCAATCTAGAAAATCCTACGTGAGGTAATCAATCTGGATTAAAGAGGGCATGCAGCAGCTACTGCCACTTATTTTGCCATTCATTAAAACCGACTTGCAGTGAACATATGCTTTTTGTATATGTACAAAGCTACAGTTCTATGAATCCATAACTCAGCTAGATAATTTTCAACTTCTGATTTAATTCCTTCTATTTTACATATTTAGCCCATACTCTAACCCAGCTAGGTTAAAGCAGGGAGTATTAATTTGCTAGACAAAATGCTAAATGTGCATAAAATATTAAGAGAGAAGGTACAACATAAACCATTTTATAAAAATGAAATCTTTGCAGATGAAGGCAGATAGAAAGCCAGTAAATTAATTTTCATTTTCCACCCTTAAAAAATTGAGGAGAATGTGAAAGAGTTGTAAAGTAATAATTTATTTTTGTTTTTATGCCTTCTGTAGTAGACTCAACATTGTGTTATAAAACTATCCCAAAATTTCCTTTAAAAGGAGAAAACATATGACAAATACCTTTTCAATAAAAGAAATATTAAAAATAAATAAACAGTACTCAGAGAAAATGTCTACTGGTCCCCAATCAGCTTAAACACTCTCTGAAATTCCTGGGAATGGCATTTCTACCTGACAACATGCTACTGCCTCCCCTCTTGCTGGTCTGTACAATAGAAAATCCTCCCCTTTGCCTTGCGCGTTTCTGATGAATGTCACACACATGCTGAGCTAAAGCACTGCGGAAAATGTCAGCGGATTTTACATTATTCTACAAGAAAAGCATTTTTAAGAAGAAAAAAAGCAACAGTGGCCAATACCCTATGCAATTTTTTCTTGAACCTTCTTAATCCATATCTATTGAATATGAAATAACAACCATTGAACAAAGGCAATATAATACTCCCATATCCTAAAAACTGAAGTGATGGAATCATAAATATTCTTGAAAAATTTCTGCTCTGTAATTATTTAATGACCAAAAAAATCAGCCTGGGCAAGAGGGACAGCATGGTATTTTCATTTATTTTCTGCAATATCAAAAAAGACTAGTCTTAGTACTAAAAGAAGTATAAAATATTCCCAAACATCTACAAGTTGCCTTAGCAGTATTGTATAGTCCTCCACCCCAGCCCTGAAACATGTATTAAATTCTTGGGCTTAAACACAAAGAAACTTGTACAGGCACATTCAGGACATAAGTCAATCAAGTAAAAGTGATAAATCAAATCAAATCAATCAAGTTAACAAAGAGCGAAATATTTAAACCACACCTTACCAACTTGATTTATTTTCTTGGTAAAAGTTTATTAGCTATCATCTAGGCTCCCATGTGCACCCTTTATTTATCTTTTCCTCATCTTAGTTTACCCAGTGTTGTTATAAGTAACAAAGATTATAAGACATGACATCGTTCCCATTGAAAACAAGTATAAATTCCTTCAAAAGAAGAAGAAGTACCTAGTGTTCTCTTTGGACACGCAGCAACGTTAACTCAACAGAATTTGAGGCTGATGCAACACTGTCTAGCAAGAAGATAATCAATACTCAGAATATACACAAATGACTCAGCCAACTCAGGTGAGCAAGTGAAGTCTTCACAGGGGCTTTATTAATTACTGAAAAGTATTAAAAGGAAGGAAAAGATTTTTTGCCCCAATACAGTCAACTTCCACACTTAAGTGTTGGTGCATAATTTCAGACAAAGATGACAGCCCTGGATTCATACTAACAGCTCTCAAAATACTTCTTTTCTGGTTGGAGATACTCTGAATTACACTGGTTGGATACAGACATAAACAACTCCCCAGTCACACATATACACACAAATGCAATGTCTCTGGGTTGGACCATAAGTTCACCTAGCTGGATTTTTACTCTCCGACACAGGCCACAAACAGATGCTTACAGAAGAGGTGAAAATAATACTTCAAGAATAGAAAGGAATTTCTCTCAATACTTCCTGTCAAATATGGCAAACTGAATTCATAGTTGAATTCACGTCATCATTGTGCTTAAGAGCTCTCAACAGACTTTTATCCTTGGGTTTTGCCTAATGATAGTTTGAACTCATGTATATTTTGGCATCCACATAAACAACTTCACTGTGCATTCTGTGAAAAAATGCTTTGAAACCTGCTGCCTGATCATTTGAGTGAGTGACCTTGTTCTTACACAAGGAATAGCAAGTGGCTTTTCCTTACTCACATCTCCTCTGCTGTTCACAATTTCTCATAAACCCATGCCCTTTTCCAAATTAAAGCATCCTACTCTATCTGATCACTGCTTGCTGCTCTCACCATTTCTTTTCTAATAGTTCTTGAAAATCTGAGTATCTTTGTGACTCCTCCTTAGCACCAAGTTGACATTTTGAAAGGACTACCCACAATGATTTCTAGAACCCTGTCCTCAGAGGTGTTATTTAAGATTTACTGTTGGCTATGCATAGCTATAGTTATTTTTTTCCCTTATGTATTTATTTTTATTTATTGACAACAAACTTTCTTCAGCACGTTGCTTCCTAATGAATTTGTATTGCATGGCAGCTTCATCTCTTTAGAAGCACTTAAAGTACTTTACAAAAAGCTATTTTGAAATCCATATATACAAAAAGAACTCGATCATTTTTACATGTTTGTTGACTCCTTAAAAAAAAAAAGAAAAAAACCGAAACACAACCAACAAAAAACTCCAAACCTGCACACACAAGAAAACTCCCCCAAAATAGTCCACCCAAATAAAAAAAATCATAAAACCCAAAAAACACAACAAACTCTGATCCCCCCCCAAACCTCTAACCAGTTCTTAGGCATTATTTTCTTTTATAAAACCCATTTCACACTTTTCTATTTTATCATATGCACTAAAATGTTTACTTTAATTCTAAAATTTTTTTGAGTTCTCCTTTTTCTCTTCTCTCCACAAACAGTTTTTTCAAAAATCTGGCATCATGTCTGTTATTTTGGTAATAACACTGATGTCACTGACAAATATAAGTAATAATTTTACAATTTTTTATCTGATCTATTTGAGAAGTCTTGAGTGAAAAACATCTGGACCTGAAAACTTACTACTTTTAGCTTTTACGAGTAGACTTTAACATCTGCTTGAAGCAAGCCTTGAACTCAACACCAGTAAACAAAATCTCTAGCATAGCCTGTTATTTTTTAAAAAACCATGATAGAAAAAAAAAAAAGTTGTTTTTCTGCTGTTGCTTTGACATCTCTGAGTAGTCCTCTTATCTCTCATTTATTTATCAGTTAACGTACCAAATGTTACGCGTATAAACATGGAGTTCTTTCTAAAATAAATTTTAAAGTGGGCTAGGAAAAGGTCATTATCTATCTGTGTGAAACCACAAAACCTGAAACAGGCTCTAACAAAACTTCCAAGAAATAATGCACAACAGAATGTACACAACTACAGAAATGGTAATACTGGCCCTTAACACTGGAAATTAAGCTTGAGCAAGTACAAAGCATGACATAGTTAAATTTCAGTTATTTAGAGAGACATGCAGGGATCTGGAATGCCTTACACTAGCAGTGTATTCTTTTCCACTGACTTTGCTGGACTTAAAAAATAACACTTTTTGAAAAATATTCTTTTTGTCCAGATATAAAAATATTCCAAAGAAGCTTTGGCTAGAAAAAAAAGTAACTTTACTTAGAAACCATGCATTCTCAAACAACATTAGCCTCTATTTTGCAGCTGTTTAAACAGAAAGAGCAGAAAGAGCTAGTCTTTGACAAATAACCTGATCAATAACACATTTTATCCTTTGTATTGCCAATGTATTTTTTTGCCTTTTCTCTATTTTTTTAGGATACTTGACACAAAAAATAACTACTTTCCACTAAATTGTATAGAATTCACTTGTCTTTCATTAAGACTATAAATTTTATTATTGTTAATCAATATTTTAAAGTATAAATATTGCAAATATTAACAGTCCAAGACACACAATGCTTCCTGCTTTAGCAAATGGCATAATATACTAAAGTTTGCCAGGCATGAAATATATCAGCAATTCAGATAGGATATTAAAAATTGCCTTTTTGAATGTTGGAGTTAGCTCTATTTTTCTGAAAACACACTGCTGATTATCAGAACTGAAACAGCCCTGTATTACTGAAAATTCCTCTCTTATTTTTTTCTGCAGTATTACATTGTATGACATGTAGTAGCACTAATCACACTTTAGAAAAAAATACACAGTTAATGGGTTTACCAATGTCTGCCTGCTAAGTTGTGTTCTGTTCAATACATATTCTGTTCTGACGTATCAAACACTACAGCAGGAGAGAGCTGGGGCAAGCTGCAAATGAATGAGGCCGTTTCACTTCAGTTTCCAGGCAACACAGAAAAGTGTAATGACTGTGTAGCGTGCTGGTCATTGTTCCAAAAGGTGTTACAACTCATAATTATCATGGGTTTTAATTTTAAGCATATCGGTTTGTTCTATTTCATGTATTCCAATCCATCTCTTTTTTTCATTTTCTTTTTCACCTTCCTTTCTAGTCATCATGTGCAGAGGACATCTTTGTTCTAAGATATTGTCTGTCTGTATAATCAGTGCAGCCATTCCTAGGAGAAAGTCCCTTGGTAAATGTCTACTACTAAAATGATATAAAAATCATATGGTAACCATGTCACTTTGCCAGCTCTGAAACATGCTCCTCAGTTGATCCAGATGGATTGGGGAATGGAGAGGAGTTAGGATTCTGACAGGGGGCACTGAGCAGCTGAAGCATCAAGTTTTTCACAGAAGATTAAATTATACCGAACAGGGATACTTCTCCTGAGTTAAAGTAGTCTTACTTTATTTGGTGAAAATTACCTCTAAAATAATAATAATAATAAAATTAAAATTCATTAAAATTATTTAAGTTCTAAAGTGACGATTTAAAGAAAAATAATTATTTTATTAATGATCAGTTAAGATTAATCTTATTGCTTTTTATTTGCTTTCTGGAGTGCTCCCGTTCACTTTTGTAGGCAAACAGAACTTTAAAAATTCTTAGCAAATTTTTACTGCTGCAGATCTCCTGCCAATTTAACATTGTGGCTGTTGAAAAAAAACCTAGAATATTTACTTCTAGCAAATTGTAAGAGGTTTTCAGTCACTACATATGTGAAATGTGTATTTATCTAGTGACATACACTTATGCCACTTTTGCACAACACTACATAAATACATGAATGTATTAAACATAGAATTGTTTGGGTTGGAAGGGACCTTGAAGATCATGTAGTCCAACCCCCCTGCCACAGGCAGGGACACCTTCCACTAGACCAGGTTGCTCAAAACCCCATCCAGGCTTGAACACTTCCAGGGATGGGCCATCCACAGCTTCCCCAGGCAACCAGTTCCAGTGTCTCACCACCCTCAGAATGAAAAATTTCTTCCTGAGATCTAATCTTAATCTACCCTCTTTCAGTCTGAAGCCATTACCTGTCATTCTGTCAATACATATTCTTAGAAAAAGTCCTTCTGCAGCTTTCTTGTAGGTGCTCTTTAAGTACTGGAAGGCTGCTGTAAGGTCTGAAGTCTCCTCTTCTTCAGGCTGAACAACACCAACTATCTCAGCCTGTCTTCACAGGAGAGGTGCTCCAGCCCTCTGATCATCTTTGTGGCCCTCCTCAGGACTCTCTCCAACAGGTCCATGTCTGTTATGCTGAGGACTCCAGAGCTGGATGCAGTACTCCAGGTGGGGTCTCTCCACAGCAGAGGGACAGAATCTCCAGTATGATGAGACCTCATCTGGAGTACTCTGTCCAGCTCTGGAGCCCTCAGCACAGGTTCTAGAGGAGGGCCAAACATGATCAGAGGATGGAAAGAGAGAGGAAAGGCTGAGAGCATTGGTGTTGTTCAGCCAGGAGAAGAGAAGGCTCTGGGGAGACCTTATAGCAACCTTTCAATACTTAAATGGGGTCTGTGAGCAAGATGGGGACACTTTTCATCAGAACTTGTTGCAATAGGACAAGGAGTAATGGTTTTAAACTGAAAAAGCATAGATTCAGCCTAGATATAAGGAAGAATTTTTTTATACTGAGGGTGGTGAAACACTGGCCCAGGTTGCCCAGAGAGATGCCTTACCCCTCAAAACATTCAAGGCCAAGTTGGATGGGGCTCTGAGACACCGGATCTAGTTGAAGATCTCCCTGCTCATTGAAGGGAGGTTGGACTAGATAAGACCTTTGACTGTGTCTTCCAACCCAAACTATTCTATGATTCTATGACTCTGTGTATAAAATGCCTTTGAAAGAGAACAAGCTAATTTCTTATTTCCTCTCCCTAGCTATTATCTCAGCCTGTCTTCACAGGAGAGGTGCTCCAGCCCTCTGATCATCTTTGTGGCCCTCCTCAGGACTCTCTCCAACAGGTCCATGTCTGTTATGCTGAGGACTCCAGAGCTGGATGCAGTACTCCAGGTGGGGTCTCTCCACAGCAGAGGGACAGAATCTCCAGTATGATGAGACCTCATCTGGAGTACTCTGTCCAGCTCTGGAGCCCTCAGCACAGGTTCTAGAGGAGGGCCAAACATGATCAGAGGATGGAAAGAGAGAGGAAAGGCTGAGAGCATTGGTGTTGTTCAGCCAGGAGAAGAGAAGGCTCTGGGGAGACCTTATAGCAACCTTTCAATACTTAAATGGGGTCTGTGAGCAAGATGGGGACACTTTTCATCAGAACTTGTTGCAATAGGACAAGGAGTAATGGTTTTAAACTGAAAAAGCATAGATTCAGCCTAGATATAAGGAAGAATTTTTTTATACTGAGGGTGGTGAAACACTGGCCCAGGTTGCCCAGAGAGATGCCTTACCCCTCAAAACATTCAAGGCCAAGTTGGATGGGGCTCTGAGACACCGGATCTAGTTGAAGATCTCCCTGCTCATTGAAGGGAGGTTGGACTAGATAAGACCTTTGACTGTGTCTTCCAACCCAAACTATTCTATGATTCTATGACTCTGTGTATAAAATGCCTTTGAAAGAGAACAAGCTAATTTCTTATTTCCTCTCCCTAGCTATATATACAGTTATATGATAACAGTGATTGCATAGAGAAAATTTATTCTCCAAGCATGTGTAATTCTGGGCTCAGCTTGTGGAAGGAGGCCTGTTCAGAGCCATGGATGTGGTATCACACTCTCCGGGCAGCAAAACTTCACCATAAAGTGATCCTTTACCAACAAACCCAAGTCTGCTGGCTCCTGACCTGAGCCAACAGACTTCTGACAACATACCACCCACACCCTTATCCTACGTGTTCAGACCTGGTCTTTCTCTGGCATCCTTGGTCTCTAAGCACCGAAAGCAGTGCAGTTCAAAGAACAATAAGGTCTCACTGCTCCAGTATTTATGCTCTGTTCAATGCCTGAGAAGAGTCAGTTTCCAAGGAAATTGTTTATTTTGTCATGTTGCTGTTAATTCTATATATTTGTTCTCCCCCCCGACAAAATAAAACTTCTGCATTGGTCATCTAAGTTGGTCAGAAACAAACATAGATAGATTGTGTTTTCTGAACAAAGTGATTTCCATAACTGATTGTTGAGTTTCTAACTATGTGGATTTTTATGATAAACAAAAAAATAGATCCAAAGCTGTACAACAATATACTTATGTAATTATACTATATACAAAAATAGTCTCAGGTTAAGATTCACTTCAACAACAGCAACAAGCCTATTTCCTTTAATTACACTTCAAGATGTAAATGGATTACTTGTGCTTTCTCGCTCTCCTTTTGCTTATTTATTTATTAAATTTTGCCCTTGTCTTTTATTCCTGATTTGACTTTTTTATTATTTTAGTCAACATGGATTCATTTCACCATTGCATGCATGCATGCAATCCTGCACTGGCAAGAATAACTGTTCATGTCTTTGGAATTTTTTTGTTAAGATGGAAAAAAATGTAAACTACATTTAAGAAAATAATATTTACATTTATGTTGGACTTAGGATATGGAAAAAGCTTATTTTCAAAATAATACTCTTGGAAAAGTTAATCCATTGTAATTTCTTTTAACAAAGCTTTCATAACATCTTAGCCACCTCTCTCACAACATTCTTCACATTGAGGACATAACTAGCATCACATTCGTTTTGCATTTTATTTTTTTCCCCAGAAAAGATAATTTGAATCACATTCATGCTCCAATACCTTATTTGAGCTTGTTCTGTTTAAATTATTTTGCTTTTAAAACATATATTTCACTTTTTTTCTTTCTCCTCACAGTGAAACAATTTTAAAACACCTCCTGAAGAATCTCTGGTTTTCATAATACTGCAATATTTGCATTGTCCCAGCTTGGATTTTTCATTAAGTAATATTTGTTTGCCACAATAAACATACCCCTACTTTGTGGTGGAAGAAAAATATTTTGGTCTTCTAATGTCAGTCTAGAAACAGTTAGAATAAGAACCGTTTCTTTTACTTTCTTCCCCACTTGCTGTTGTTTTCAGAGCTGTAGAAACAAAATAATTTCTTTATACAATGTCAGTGAGTGTTCTGCACAAAATTCAGAGGTCTTACAGGTCTATAGGTGCAGAAGTAACAGACATGGAGGTCTCAGGAAAGTTATGACCCTTACAAGACACCTTACCTTACCAAGAGATATCAGAATACAAAGAAATTGCTCACTTTGCCACATTGGTCTTAAGCCCTTATCTACAGAATGACCGACCACACATATGAAACACATTTCATTGAAAGCAATGCCATCACTGACAAGTGTGGACTAATTGCCACAGTTGTGAGTATGGAAAAACATATAAACAAGAAGCAGAATGTAAAAATAAAATCAATTAAAACTCAAGAGAATATATACTTAGACATTAAATTCCCAAATTTTAAATTCTTTAATATTTAATTTGTATGTCTATTTTCTGAAGGTGATTTTTGGGTTCAGATCTTCAGTCTAGCAGAGAAAATAGAACACTGTGTCTTACAAACATTAAACTTAAAAAAAAAAAGTTTTAGATTCCAACTATTCCAACTAGTCACCATAGCCCTTCCCCCCGAGTCGCTGATAGGTAATGAATATCTAAATATGTCAAGATCAGCCAAGACTTCTTTCGTGGAAAAGATCCACTTTTTTTTTTTTTTTTTTCAAAATACCTTGAGGTCTTTCCCTTGATGCTGGCTATTGTTTTTTGGGAAAAAATGTCTTTTTTTTTTTTTTTTCTTTTTTTTTTTTTTGATCCCAGAGGGCTTAGATTATTTTTAAGTAAGATAAATTATATTTAAAAAAGAATATGTAAAATAACATGCTAAACAGCTGGAAAATACAATCCCACAAATGCAAACAAATGTGTAATTTCTGCAATGTTGCCTGTTAGACAGCTACCGATATTTTCTAGATGTGTTAATATACTTAGTCAGGTGTTTCATGGCTCCAGCACCCCAACATTAGAAAGTTCATTCATCTTCCTGTCAATCTCTATTAATACAGTTAAGGAAGGTCAATACAGTACAGTTAAGCCTGCAGAAGAGTAATGAAGGAGAGATCATAAAATGACATTTTTTTTGCATTACAATATCAACAGCAAAACACTGAAACCCCCCAAACTACACTCAGACATTGCTTGCAGGAAAAGATATTAAGATTGCAAGAGAGTTTCTCAAATGCTAAGAAACACCAGGATTGTTTCTCCAAGCAGCCATAATTTGCCCACTGTGTACAGCATACATTACGATTGACAGAGGTGCTTTTTAACAACCATCTTTTCCATGAGAGCTGTACTTCTTTAGTTGAGCCAAACAGATGCATTTTACAGTCAGAAAGAGTGGCAACAATCTGTTGCCCTTCGGTTTTTGTGGACACCGGAAACTGCAACAAGCAAAGCAGGGAACACATGCTTTGTATTTTAACAAAGAAACAGTACTCTGCTTTGGCCTTTTCTCCACTCCAGAGGATGTCTACACCTTTCTCAAAGCAGGCATGCTATTGCATTGCTGTCTCTTTCTGGGAATTGGACACAACTGAGCTTTGAAGTGCATAATCAAGGTTAGTGTGGCATATTGCTGAACTGGTAAGGTTGATGGCAAGCAAGATAAACGAGTTCAATGTACTTACCATACTCAACTACACTAATGTTACAGTGTTTTGCTACAGATCAGTGGGTAGTCCTACAATTACATGGAAAAAGCTCCTAGGGCTTGCATTGGTTTTGTTTCTGCTACAGTTAAAAAGTTCAAAACAAGGACGATGTTTTCCTAGATTCCTACAGTACCTGGGATGTTGACACTACAAGAAACTATAAATGGATATTTAATATTTAGAAGATGAAAAGTGAACACTCTCTTGATCTGTAAGCAATGATAGCATTTCATGCTTGGAAAGCATTGGAAAAATATTAACAAAACATTTCTGAAAAATATGTTTTATTTCAAATATTTAGGAATTAGGACAATAGAGTACAAACAAGTCTACTAAATCCAAAACATGGTTGCTGATGGCAGAACTAGGTTTAAAATCCCAGGATATTTTGTCCCAGTCTCACAGTATATCCACAAGAGTAAGTATCCCTCAACTTGAATTTGCTTGCCAGTCTCAGAAAGAGTAGACTTATTTGCTTGTTATTATTTTGAGTGGGAGCTGGATTTTCATATTTTGTTCTTTGAATCATATAATAATTTAGGGTGGAAAAGATCTTTAAGATCACATCGACCAACCGTTAACCTAACACTGCCAAGTTCACTACTAAACCATGCACCTAATTGCCACATGTATAGGCCTTTGAAATACCTCTGGGGATGGTGATTCAACCACTTCCCTGGGCAGCCTGTTCCAATGCTTGACAACCCTTTGGTGAAGATTTTTTTCCTAATATCTATCCTAAACGTCCCCGGTGCAGCTTGAAGCTGTTTAATATGATAGCTTGTTTGATCTGAGAAGCTCATTCTCTGGAGCTATATGATTGTTGCACACAGCTTGTATTTCAATGGAGTAAAATAGATGCATAACTGCAGTTTATAATTTTGTTTTCCATTGTGACCCCATAGTGGAATCACTGTGATGTCATATACTGAGTTAAGTGGGACACTGGCATTTTTTCTGCCGATTTAAGTTCTCCTCAATAGGTTATTTATTTAATCAAGAAAATCTTTCTCAAATATTAAAGCTGCACTTTTCAGTTCACCTTCAAACATTTAGAGGTACCCAAAATTCATCTCCTACTATGTTGGTCAAGTCACTTGAATTTGTTTCCTCCTCAAAACCATTTAAACAATTAATAATGAATTATTAGATGTTATAATTTAGAACTCTATTCAAATAAATGAATGGAGCAGAAACAGGTTTTATATAAATTCTTCCTGATCCTTACCCAAAGATTTTTACTCAGAGGAGTGAGTCACAAACTACAAGCTTAAACAATGTTGTATTAGTCTTTTTATAGAAAAGCTGGAACTTTTCTCTTTGTAGATACAAATAAGGAAATTAATTATCCAGAAGATTTTATTTTTTGTGTTAGTAATTTTATTTTTCACACCATTAAAAGTATTTTTGAACCATATCACATTTTATTCTAAACATGATATGAGCTATTTTTATAAGTCATTGCATGAAAGTGCAATAAGACTCAAGTATCATTATTTTAGGGGCAACAAGGCTCCTGAAAAGGTAAAACAACTTCAACTTAGTACTAAAAGCCTTCATGTAACTGTGTAATAATGTAACTATGTTAAGATGAGCATGAAAGCAATTAAGAAATCTTTAGAGAACTACTGAGAAATTAATTTGCCACTGTTGGCAAGTAGTACACGGAAGAATGCTTTGCTAAAGCAACAGCCATTATTGCTCTCTCTTTAGACTGGGTGATAATAGCCAAATAACAACAGTGTTCCTGTCAAAGTAGTCTGAAATTAGATGGTCATTTACATTACTGCCCAAGGCCTGCATAATAACCCGTTGGTCAACATACTGAGGCATCATCAGTCTTCAAGGAGACAAAAAGTGAGTCAGACAGTTCCCGTGGCATTCAGTCAGATGACTTTCATATAAGCCCCAGCACTACAATACCTGCCTTTATCCAGCCGCTATAAGCTTCACACTGTAATATCACGGAAGACGCATTACTACTGGCTGGTTGGGTTTTGCCCCTTACTCTTATTGGTGTAACTTCATCTGCATTCAAATACTCCAAATACAGCTGGCCTGCTACTTCCAGGATTTAATCTCAAATTACTTATTGAAGACTACTTCTTCATGAAGTCTTTACCTTACTGTCTGCAAAATGTAATATATTTAAGCAGACTACATCTTTGTAAAAGTGCTCTAACCTTCAGAGTAAAATTGGGTGCTTCCACTATAAAATAGCATATGCAAGGAATTAATTATGCAAAAATTATTCAAGATTAGTTACCATTGCAGAGTCTATGTAATGTGATAAGTCTAGTCCAAGGTCTAAACATCCTTAAAAACCTTAAATTACATTTTATATAACTACTTTGTTTAATGAATGAAGACTGTATCAAAGAAAAAGGAAATTATCCATTGGTAACTATGTCATCCCTCCATTGAAGTATTTTATTTCTTTCACTTTCTTTCACTAAAGTTTGGAATAGTCCTAGTCTTTTCTGACATAGGCTTAATGAACTTTCCAATCAACTTTTCTAAGCATAAGTTTTCACATAAGCTACCATATGCCACCCTATTTGTTGGTAAAGAGAGGATCGCCTTTACAGTATCAGGGGATTTCCATTTCAAAGTCATTCTCTTTTATCTTCTGTATAACTCCCTCTATGGCAACTAAAGCATAACCTTCTATTACCAAAAGGGTGTGGATGGAAACAGCAACTATTGAATGGTTCCAGCTCATAGCACAAGCTTATATCCAAAAAATATTACCAAACAACTTCTTACAGACCAAGGTCACTTCACGTTTTTACCTGCCCTTACTTTCTCTATGTATTTTAACACTGATGCTTCACTGAGTGTGTTCAAATAATTGATGACATTTTTATAAGGCTTTTAAACATGAATAAATTTCTTTTATTTATTTTTGATTAGTAATGATCTTTGTACTTTGAACATGCAAGTAGCAGCTTGCAGCAAAGCCACAACACACAAAGCACTTTTTAAGGTATGTCGAGAGCATAAGGTGTAAGGTATGCCTAGAGCAACTCTGTAATCATATGCGGTGTGTAGTCCGCAGAACTAGATAGCTCTGAGAATATATGGAGAATGAAAGACAGAGGCTTTCCTTCCTGGACTGCGCTGAGATTTTATTTTTATAAAATATATGTGAAATAAGGAGCTACTCAGCATACCAATGGGTTTTTCAGCACATGCTCCAGGGACAGAAGGGGCTGTGAAAATCCTCTTCAGTGCTGTCTATACAGTCTACTTTAATTTACAAATTAAAAGTTCTTAGTAATGAATCCTACTTCTAAACAATTCATTGGACATTAAGATTAAACTATTTTTGTTTGACAGTTTGAAGAAAAATTCATTAAAAAAAATAATTTACTTTCAGTGACACATTCCGAAAGGTTCATAAGGCATGTCCTTTAAATTCAACAGCAACAAGATGAAGTTCTACATTTTTATATACCCCTGAGATTTAAAATTAAATATTTCAGGCACAATAAGTCAGTATTTTCCAATATTTTATCAGAATGTTTTTCACAACTGCTATCCTGAAGTTCATGCTTAAAAATCTTTTCATCTGTTGAGACAGGGGTTATTTGGAGTGGTTTTGGTTTTCAAACGCACTGAAAGATGCAGTCCAGTCTTGGACTCAGCGTGCTTCAGGCTTGGTGTTACTTTTTAAATTGCTAATAGTAATCATATGACAGGATTTAATTTTCCTCATAGCCCAATCAACATGTATTTTAGTACTGTTTCTGTTGGCAAACTACTGTTGATGAAAGGCCAAAAGTTTGGTATTGTAACAGCTGCTTCTATACCATTTGCACCAGATATTACAGACTGTTGTGAGACTACAGTGGCAGCAACACCTTCTCCAATACATAATACCTCACACAGTCACTGCAGACAAATACAGTCCACCCAAAAGAGAATCTCATTAAAGTCTCCAGACTGTGACTATCACAGTAAGTAAGAAATATTTAGCTACGCAATTGTTCTTAAATAACTGTTTG
This sequence comes from Calidris pugnax, assembly GCF_001431845.1. Lineage (NCBI taxonomy): Eukaryota > Metazoa > Chordata > Aves > Charadriiformes > Scolopacidae > Calidris > Calidris pugnax. The sequence goes on along the minus strand of NW_015094508.1, from coordinate 9,283,752 downwards.
TACCAGGAGTATCTAACTTAGCTCTCACATAAATTGCATTCCTTGGAAATGAGTGGAGACACACAATTCCTTGTAAGTTTCACATACTTCTTCTGCAGTAAATTATTTTTTATGTGAGGATAGAGTTCATTGTACAGTCAGTTCTTAGGTCTTTTAATGAATATTTTTTGTGATCTTGCTGGATTTCCACATTTAATTATGGGGTCTAATCTATTTCCCATGACAGCATGCATTGACACAAGTCATTATTTTTCTTTTTGATTATGTAATGTGCTACATGCTATGACTGTAATTAACACCTTTGGAGAATTCAATCTCTGCCATATGAATGTGCATAATAATGAATAGGTCCAAGATGTAGACGATACATTAAAATAACTTATATTTTATTGCTTATAACTATATTTATGAAAGTACAGATTTTAAAGGTTCTTACATCTGCAGAGCAAAACTGGAAATACAATAGCTAGCTTTTCCGATTCATCATTGGAGGACCTTTCCCATCCCCAAAAGAAAACAACATACTTTGTCTGTGATTGCGTATGCCTTCTATAACACAAAATTTTATTTACAGTAATGATAAAAGAAATTAATTATTTATTTGAATATAACTGCAAAATTGTTATAATATTACAGTGCACATGAAAGATGCTTACTTTTCCTCTAACTTATTTAATATGGATATATGTGTTGTTCAGATATAGCTGGAAAAAAAACCACACAATTTATAACATCTATTGTGGTTAAAACTTAATTGTTGTCTTACTCTGTTTTGTGGGGAGGACAGGGGTGAATGAAAACACACACAGATATTCTTAAAAAACACCTTGTAGAGATTCCTTCTCTAGCATGCTCCTCCTACTTGCTCTGGACATAATTTGTCAGGCTCATCAGATGCAAATTTATCACAGAAGTCAAATAAAATATAAACCACAAAAAAAGAACCCACATGTACATAAAAAGTACAATTTACATATTCAATTAATTCATCCACAATGATATTTTTTTAAAAATTATCAAGGTAATGTTATCAAGAGATAATTCCAAAGACAAATTCACGTACTAAAGAACACTATGAAAGTTCCCAGATATTCCAAGCTACAGTAGCCTGGCCCATGAAGCTAAAGCATTTAATTGTACATGATTCATTCTCAGACATTATTACACCTTAAAGAATTCCAGGCTTACTTGAACAATCTCTCATCCATAAAAGTTTATGACTACTTGTCTACAATAATGAGACTCACTGTCAGGAGCATACCTGTGGAGCACTTGTCACAATGACATTCTAACTGATTAGTTCTATCTGTTATAATATTTAATGCGTACTGATAAATTTGATACACTGAAGAACACAGAAGAGATCTGATCACTAAAAAAAGTACAATCTAAGAGAAAAACACATTACAGTTAAGCATTATGACACGACCACAAGTGTTTCTGTATAAAACAATAAATGAAACAGAGTCCATCCCTCTTGTCCCACATTTCACCCTGTGCATGCACAAAATTCTACTTTTTTTACTATATTAATTCTGTACATTTTTTTTAAAGAACTAAATGCCAAAGCGTAGTAGAAGTAAGCTGTTGAAAGTAACTAGTAGAAGATCCTGAATGCTTACCAAAATATATAACTATCAGAAAATAAGTTCTGTGCTAACATGATGTGTCAGCCATGTAGTGTCATGCCACATCTGATGAACGACAAAGACGACAAGAATGCTTCCTGAATTTTGACGGTTTAGAAAATGGAAAGTTAACTCACTTTATATTTATTAAACAACTAATCTACGTAGTATATAGCAGCAAATGTCTTACAAGATGATGATTAAGGGATTAGAGCACCTCCCTTACAAGGAAAGGCTCAAAGAGGTGGGGATCTTTAGCCTCGAGAAGAGAAGACTGAGGGGAGACCTCATCTATGTTTACAAGTTCCTAAAGGGTGGGTTGAAGGATGATGGAGCCAATGGTATCCAGTGATAAGATGAGGAGCAACAGGCACAAGCTGGAACATAGGAAGTTCCACTCAAAAATGAGGAAGAACTTCTTTACAGTGAGGTTGACAGAGCCCTGGAACAGGCTGCCCAGGGAGGTTGTAGAGTCCCCTTCTCTGGAGATTTTCAAGACCTGCCTTGATGCAGTCCTGAGTAACATGCTCTAGGCAATCGTGCTTAGCAGGGGAGTTGGACTAGATGATCTCTAGAAGATCCCTTCCAACTCTATCAAATCTGTGAATCCATGGGGTGCTAATATTAACAATATTTTCTAGTGACCAAGATCAAACATTAGTTAGGCATGAACAAAAGGACAGGTTGTGGTTACTCTGTTGTGGTGAATCCCACCACAACAGAGTAATACTCTACTGAAGACACAGTCTAAGCATCAGTAACTTGCCCCAGCTAGAGACCAGTTCTAAGACTGGTCATTTTCCCCAGATCAAGACAGAAATAAGCCTTCTTCTAGCAAATGTTTCACTGCATTTCTATCTAAACCAGAAGTCTGCCAGTATTCTGATCTTTGACAGAGTAAAACTTGCTGGTTCCAGTCAACAGTTGCTCCTTTTGAGACTAGTAGGTTGACAGATAGAGATGTTGAGACCCCTCTCCCACTCTTCTTTATCACTTAAATGTTAGCCTGTCCATTGTTGGAATGAACTCTTGCAAGTTTTAAGCTGAGTGTTCTCCTGACTGCCAGTGGAAAAATCACATATATCATATAAAAAGCCAAAAAGTTAATGAGTACAGAAGAAACATCACAAGAGGGAAAAAAAATAAATGGTGTAATACCTACATATCCTAAAGAAGACCAAGCATATACCAATGCATAAAAGGTAAAGCCAGCTAGTTTCTAGATGGTGCTAATGAAATTGTAACAATATCTATTCCATAAGAAATATATCTATTAAGAGATATGAATTACTATGAGAAGTCAAAAAAAGGAAAAGAAACTTCAGAAGCTTTTATAACACATTTGAGAGTTTGAGGTTATGTATATGCAATTATACAATACCTAAGAAATCCTTAATTTAAGGCCAAGGTACAGTGGAGTCATGAGATTCAAAATGGAGGAGAAGACTACTGTGCAATGCCAATTTCAGCTAGCATAAAACGCTAAAAATGTGTCAAATTGCAGAAGAAACGGACAGAATTTCACAGGCTGGGGAAAGAACAAATAAGCTGCTTTGGCAAACCACAAATAAAATAGTAATATATACATGCAAAACAAAAGTGAAGATAGTAAGTTTGCAAAATGCAATCAGAGAAGAAACATGGAAGACTGCTTAAGCCTAACAGGCTTCCCAAGATTTTGCACAATAAGCTAATAGAAGTCTTTACGAAAACTACTGGAACTTTTTGCAATTTCTTAAACAAAACTTAAGAAAATCAGAGAATTTATCATGATAGAAGGGTGAAATAGTTAAAGCCTTTGCCTTGACACATATTACTTCCAATACAATGATAGTAAGATTTGTGGATGCAAGAACACTCTTGCAAAGCAGTTCTTTGGTTTTGAGGTAACTGCTAAACAAAAGTAGAACTCTAGAATATTAGTTCCACTTCTGCTAAATTACTTAGAATTTCTCCTAAATTCTGTCCAGCACACAAGATACCGTTAAAGAAAATAGATCAGACAATAGCATGGCCTTGGCATTATTAAAACTTAAGAAGAAATATCAGATCTACAAGGCAAGGAGGTCATCCACAAGATGGAATGGCTCAATGAAAATGGTGGAGATACATTTTCTTTTGGAAGAAAAGGAGACATGCAACAGGTACTGCTAGAAAAGACCAACTCTGGTGCTAGCAAATCTAGCCAGCCAAATTTATTGGGTTTTCTCTTTCACATTGTTCTTCCTTTCTCAGTTATTTTCCATCTTACAATGAAGACTTATAAATTAGTCTTTGATTATTCATTGATCTTTCTGAAGTTATTTTGGGTTTCCTTCCTGATACCAGGAGCTCTGCTCTAACATGACATTGGGAAAATGCATCTTTGCCTTTTCCTTTTCTATGGGGAGGTAAATTTTGACCTCATCTGTCTCTCCTCAGGTTTGAGCTGTGTGCAACATCCTCAGCTTATTACAAACCACTCTGGGGATACTAGACAGCATCACATTCCCATAGTTCATTCCTTCCTTCTGCTTCACTAACCCATCTGTATGTGTGCACAGATCCCATCAAATATACATATTGTCTTTGCAAACCTGTTGCCTATTTATATGCAAGCATCCACATAAGCATGCCTCTCTTCACGTAACAGAATTTTAAGAAAAGAATGTGTATGTGGATTGGGATATATTACACATTTGTAGTATGTCTCTGTGATGATATTGCGAATTAAATTCTTTCCTGAGAAGGATATATGCATCCATTATCAATATCTTTACATTGTATGTGGAACTTACTATTCCAGAAAAGGAGTAAGGTAACCTGTTCCTAAAACTCTGAAAACCAATGGAAGAGAATCCTCTGTAATATGCCAGTTGTACCTTGACAAAAACCTTAAGTAATATTTTTTTGGCTGATTTAGAAAGTGTGAATAAAACCTAGGTGAGAAAAAGCAAGGAAATAGTAAAAAAATCAGATGTTTCCTTAATTGAACAGAAGCAAACACAATCACATATGCAAATGTGCAACTTATCTTCATCTTACTCAGGATAAAACTTTACATTTTACTTTAATAGTTCCAGAGGGATGTTTTTGTTAATTAAATTTTATTGCATCTGTAACCTAATTAAACACTGCCTTTAATCTCAGGAGTACATGCAACTAATTAAATCAGGAAAACATGCTGTAATCTGGCTTCTTTTTGAAATATTCTTCCATAACACTCAATTTTTTTTCCACAGAAGTTTGAGCTACCCTGCACAACTCTCTAGAAGATTTCAGCTGTTTGTACAGAGTACACATACATAGAGTATAGAGAATATAAATCCTATTCTTCCCTAGTGTTCTTCACTTAGTTATCATCCTACTCTCCTTTGATGGATCTTCCTTTTGAGGTGCTTTTCATGCACCAAATTGTCATTACTTTAGTTCCCTGAAAACCACTGAGTAGTGAAGGAGAGCAAAACACAGGAATTAAAAATTGTTGAAGAAAATATATCTCAAAAATTGGAATAAAACCATAGTGAGAAAAAGTCTATAGTTTGAGTTTGATATAATTTCTGTATAGTTTAATAGTTTTAGCATAAATACACTGAATCAGGCAGCCTAGGACCACATCAAGTTAAATATGTTGCTCTTCTGCCATCAACCAATAACTAACACTTGAGGTTTTGTTGCTTTTTGCAATTGGGGCAGAAAGTGCATGAAAAGATATTGTGCAATAAAAATAAACAAAGACCTGATTTTATCAGTACCCTAATGTCAGTTACATTCCTTAAACTTAAAATGGCACACCTTACCCATATCTATCTGAACTATTTCTAAGGCATCTATGATTTTCATATCTGAATGCCAAAGTCAATGTAAAACTATTTACTATGGGTGGGGACAGAGGCTGGCTGAATTCAGAGGAAAGTACACTATATAACTGAGCACATACTTGTATTCTTACCGTCAGTAATTACATTAAATGGTTAGGTTTGGGGGTGCATGTTTTTTTAAAAAAAAGTCTAAAGAGCAAAATCATAAAACCCCAAACATCAGAAAGTACCAGATGAATGACAGAAGAGCTGGGGAGGGGACACATGTCAAAGGGGAAGGCTGGCAACGGCCCAATGAATAAAAAATTCACTTAATATAATTTTTAAAAATGTCATATGTCACTACTTGCTGTATCTGAACACATACAAATAAATCACAAAGGCATCAAATATTCTGTCCAAAGTTATAAACAACAGAGAAAAAACAACTTTGAACTTTTTGTGTTCAGTGAGAAGTACTAACGCAGCAAATAATACAGGCCAAAAAAACCAAGCACATTCATGTCACAACTTCATACTTCCAATTAAATAGACACAATTTATTTGCTGTGTTGCACTGACCTTACTATCCTGCTCCAAATATTTATGCTTCTTGCTTCTCCTCCCTTTCCTACAGAAAGGAATTTTTCATGGAAAATAAAGGAAAAGTGGACTTCCCCCATGAATTAACTAAAGCTGTATGATTTAAAGTATCTAAACATCCTTCCACAGACCCCTGGACCTGTCTCAAGACACAGTGGCTGTTCACACAGCTGGGGAACCAACAGCCTCCTTCCCTGTAACTGAAAGACATCTCTCTTCATGAATCCCAACACATATGATCGCATCCCAGTGATCTCTCCTGCCAAACTGCACTGGGGTAATAGGCAGCTTAGGAAAGGCAGACGAAGAGTCAACCAAGACATTCCAGAAACTGAATTTGTCAAGTACATACCAGAGGACTTAATTTGTCTTGTCTGCGTTCAGTTGTATTACGTGTTGCGGTCACTATGTTGACCAAATCTTAAAGCATTATGATTACTTTTACAGTAATACAATATGATGCAGATTTCTGAGGAATTTGAATTGGTTTTGGCTAAAGTATATTTTAATTCCTGGCCATGAAGCTTTGAAACACCTGTCTCTTTTCAGTTGCTATGATTGTTTCCTATAGATTGTAGATTGATGGGTTTAAGACTGAGAGGAATCCAGGCTAAAAGTTCAAGATAACTTAAATAGTTTCAGTTTCACAGTTAGGGAAGACTAGCTGTAACACTCTCTGAAGACAGAAGTTATTGAAAAATTTCTCCAACAGAAATTAAGATCCCACGCATCTCTACCATGGCTGTATTTTGCCTCTCTAAAATCCTGAAATTTATTTATCTTTCAAGCATTAGAATGAAGTCAGAGTTACAGCTGGGGAAGGATGAAGAAGAAAAGAAAGGACAGAAGGACTCATGAAATGTCTGAGGTAATAGCTAGAGACGAACTCTCAGTTGAAAGAAATATTGGCAAATTTTCCGTTACACTCTTTTAAGCAAAATCAAATTATATAACCACATTTCTGAACATGGTGTATGGAAACCTATAAAAAAAATGGAAAAAATAGCTTATTAAGTCCTGAACACAACTGATACAGAGAGAAAAGGTTTAAATAAATGGTTCCATCAGTGTCTTAAGCACTGCCCAATAAATGGCCAGGTTTGTGTACATGTTTCATTACTATTTATATACAAGATGTAGTTTTCAGAAGACACAATGGTTCAGCTTCTCTAGAAAGAGCCACCACAGAGCTTCTTAAAGGCTTACATAGTACATCATGTTTTTTGATCACAAGTTGTTACTTGCCTTTTTTATAATATCCCATTACCTCACTATGTAAATGAACATGTATGTGATCACTGCATCCTATAATTTGATATGACAAAGCGTAACGTGACATCACACGACAAAAAAAAATGGAGGCATTTTGACAGTTCACAACAAGACCATTCATGCATAATTCCTGCCATATGACTAAAAATGATAGATCAATTATTCATGTTAAAGGAAAATTGTCACATGATAAAGAAAATGCATTTTAGTGTTAACAATTCTACATCCCAGGCCTTTACAGAGGGAGAGCTATCGGCCTTATGATAAAAGGCAGGAAGAATGGAGTTGCCAAAACAGTTCATCAATCTGCCACCCACTTCTTGGCTGTATCTGAATGCCATTTCGGAGCTTGGAAATCAGGGAGGTAGGTACAAACTAAATGAGTTGTTCTGCTGCTCTGGATATGTGGTGGCTGCATTTGGCATCACTGCAACACACATCAATATCTATAGTGTTATACAATTAGTTCTTACATTACGTAAACTTCTAATGATAAGAAAAACATAGGAGTATACTAAAGTATACTCCAATATATATAGCCAAAGCGTCTAGAAACAACATATCTATGTCAGAGCATCTCAGTTTTTTGAATATATAACCAAGTGAAGATGTATCAGTAACTACAGACTTGGCAACAAATAAATTTTGTAAACATACAAAGTAGTGCTTCTGCTTCCCTTCATAGACCTTTGAGTCTGATCACATATATTATTACATAAGATTAACATTTTTTCCTCCCCCATCTTCACTTCAGAAATACTGTTCTTCATTGTAGGTTCCTGAGTAATTTACTGTAACTCTTTGTGTGGCTCTCTACTTGCTGAAAAAAAAAACCCACGCTGGTAAAATGAGCCAGTCTTACAAATAATTTAGAAATAACTATGAATTGTTCAACAACAGTATTTTGCAGGCCTAGTATTTCACATATTTGGGAAAAACCCAAGCATTTCTAACATGCCACATCATGCTGAAAAAGGCACTCTACCCAAACTCAAAACTTTCTGAAGCTCACTAGAGGAAGTGCATTTAAATAAAATTCCACTTTTTAATACTATGCCAGCCTTTGCCCTTTCACGGTGCCCAAACCTGTTTGTTCATTTCCTATCTGTCCCTTTTAATACCTTTCCTTTCTCTGTCATCTTAAACTGCCTACAATAACTGTCATAACACATATATAATCACGGAGGATAATTTCTCTCTGTAAACTTTCACAAGTTCTTATTTATTTTCATCTTAAGAGTGTAAAACAGTTCTGCCTGAATTATTCTTTTTTATCCTGCATGTTCTCATATATTGACTGTTTTATAAATTATTAAATGCAGACCAACAGTTAGAAATCCTTAATGTTGTTGGGATTTATACATAACTGTTAAAGGAACATGAAATATTCTAATTTCAACAGTTATCTCTGTTACCCATGCAATTTCTGACCAGGTACACCGGTTTCAAAACAAATACTCTTTTAGTATAAGGGCACATTCTTTTTTCTTGTCCTTTGCAAGGGTGAAAATGTTATTTTATCAAAGGAGCATTTTAACTACAGAAATACATAGTAAAGATTTAGGCACACATATACAATGTGCAATGCACATACCAGTCACATAGCTATGGTGTAAAATGCAATTTCACACAAATGAAGATAACCTTGAATAGCATATCCATTTGCTTCTTAGAATGCATGACTTACTTTCTTTGCACATATTTAACTGCTCTCCTTTTTATATACTACATTTTTATTTGAAAAATAATGGGGGGAAAAAAATCTCAAAAGCAAAATCAGAATACATTAAGACCTGATGGCCATCAAAGCAGACAGAAATGTATTATTGAGTTACAATAATCTCATATGTAACAATTTAAAAAAGAATAAATTAAGTAATGAAATTATGCTGCTGTTTCACAGAAGATGGATGCAACAATATTAATGTCTTTTATAGATCTGATTACAAACACATGTCCAAGAAATGATGGCGTTACAAAAACAGTAGTACTAGTTAATCATTTAACAAGGGCTTCCCTTTCCATCTTTCCTCTGTTTATTCTAGCAACTGCTTTAATAAAAAGCACTGTTTCATATACAATATCTATTCCCACCATTCATCTCTATCATGTCCTTCTTAATTTGATCTCTGTTAAAACATAAACAAACTTATGCTATTACGCTCAGGGAAGGAGGGGTCATAAATTGACAACAAATAAATAAAATATTTTTTAAAGATACATTAAAGAAGAAAAAAAATGCCTACTCACTCTGGCCTGAACAGCACAGAATGAGATAAGTACTCTTCCTTCTTAAGACTCCAGTTTTTATTTCTGGGGGAGGGGAAGAGAGAAATTATTACCTAAGGAATCAGAGGATATATAGTAGCTTCCGTGTAAGCAAATATATGTTTTCTTACCTAATATATATCACTATTTTAAGCTTCAGGTCTGAAATGAACTTGAGTTACAAATTAGAATGATCTCTTTCAACAGAGGGATTCATGCAGAAATCAAACCAACAAATATAACCACTGACATAGAGGAGATAAATGCTCTATAAAAAAAAGTTAATCTGACATTTCATGACAACTTGCTCTTACCAGGTATGTGCCACAGTGAAACGCCGCTGTTTTGGTATGTTACTACTTAAAAGCATCCTGCGCAAAAGCCTTGGAGAGTTTCGAGGAGAAATAACTGGAGACAGACAGGGAGAAGCAGATGAAGATTTCCTAGATGTCTTGGACTTTTCGTGTTGCAACAGGTTTTCCCGCAGGGTTTTCACAAGATCTTCATTTAACCATGGATTTTGACAATGTCTATTATCCACTTCAGGAACAGCCAAAGTGTCTGGAATTGTCTGCTGAGCCATGTTTCCCAAGTTTGTTATTAAGGTCTAATACTATCGAATATTGTCTTAGCTGCTTAAAATACTTCCTTTCTAAATCAGTTCCCAAGAACTCTGCAGAGCTCCAACTCCAGTTCAGCTTATTCTGTTTTCAACATGGTGTCGCCTGCCCTCAGCGTCTCTCTATAGATAATGATCAACAAAGAAAAAAGCAAGCTAACTCTTCCACTGAAACCTATTAAATATTACCACTCCCCTCACAGCCCTGCTGCCAAAGATCACTTCCTAGCTATCATAGCAAGCGAGCACAGGAGGAAGAAACTGCTTCAGTACAGCCTTTGCTGGAGCTGTAAAGCTGCCCGTTAAACTATTGGAACTAATGTGCTGCAGCTGCTTGAATGACTTCTGGTTATGTACATAAAAAGTGCTGGAGGAGGGCTTAAACATCAGATGTGTGCTCATTTTGTTTGGTTATTCCTTCCATTTGCTTATTCCCGAACCTTCAAGAAGGCTGAAAGGAAGGGGGACGGCTGAATAACCTCTTATGTTTTTTTCCTAGGATCTACAGTATTTATCTTTGTATTCCCCATTCACAAAGCCAAATTGCAAACTTCTACCTCTTAAGCTAACTATCAAACACGACAATCAAATAATAAAAAAGGGTTTAGGTTCTGCCTTCCTCCCTCTTCCCCCCCCCCCCCCAGCTTCCTAAATTAAAATTGAGGGCTTGTTCTTACAATGCTGGCACAGAGCCTAGACAGTTTTGACCGAGACTGCAACAGGAACGGTGTTTAGGACATCTGCCAAAAACTGTAATTCTCAGCAGCATTAGAAAAAAAGATTACTTTTTAAAAGGCATATAGGTGACTTCTAAAACTCATTGTTGCAGGAACCTTATAATCTGTGCAGCAGGAACATTATAATCTGTGCATTTCTTAGGAGGTGGAAATGATGTGTGGTCAAAGTACAGAAAAATGCCTGAAACATTTCGGGAATGGGGG